>NC_037592.1:3704566-4004566 GCF_003073045.1 Pomacea canaliculata | reverse complement strand
GTTATAAGTTGTCGGTAGCCGTGAGATCAGATCCCGTCCCCAACACACCTTTGATATATATAGAGATACAGTGGAACCTCGGTTAACGAACTTAATCCGTTCTGGAAAGCTGTTCGTTAACCGAAATGTTCGTTATCCGAAACAATTTTTTCCATAAGAAATAAAGGAAATAGATTTAATTGGTTCCTAGCCCCTGTTGACTCGCTATTTGAAAGTTACAGGCTGTATATATATATAGGTATTTGATTTAATGAGAACAGTTATAATGCAATATAAATGGAGTTAAATAAACATAAAAACATTAACGAAAGCATTTAAACAGAAAACTTGCCGTTTTGACGGCGTGGTTGGAAGCAGGTGTGGGGAGGAAGGGGTGGAATTACTGCTTTGAATCCCCCTCCATGAGCACAGGTGACATTATAAAATCGGGGAGACTTCCCTTTTCTGTAGCTTTGAGGTTGAAGAAAAAAACTTGTCCAGTGTCTGCTTCTTCTGCCTTTTTTTGTAAAACTCTTCGGTAATACGACATCATACATCCGACAGACGCATGCCACCTTCATACTTTGAAATCATTTCCTTTTTCAATTCATTTGTTGGCCGCGTCCTTGTCATTACCTCACTACTATTAATTGCTCTTAATCTTCTTTGGAGCCATGATTGAGGATTATCTTATTAAAATAAAGCACAACAATCACTAAATAAGAAGGATGCGCACAGGTAAGGAACGACTGATCGTAACTGTCTCGAGCGCGAATGATTACATGCTGGTCGGTCACGTGTGGTTCACGTGGCTGTTCGTTATCCGAAATTTTGTTCGCTATCGGAGACAAATTTTTAACGAAATTTTTGTTCGTTATCCGAAATTTTGTTCGCTATCCGAGACAAATTTTTAGCGAAATTTTTGTTCGTTAACCGAAAAATTCGCTATCCGAGGCGTTCGCTAACCGAGGTTCCACTGTATATATGAGTGAGTGAAAAGGGGGTGGATGGTTCTGGAACGCTCGACGGGGAGAGAATAAGTAGTGTAGCTTTATACCTGAGGGAGGCTTTTTGATTTTGGAAGTGAGAGTGGACAGACGGCAGGCCAGCCACCGAGTGAAACTCTAAATAAAATCTATGGGTATGCGGCAATTTCCGTCATTGTTGTGTTCTTGTACGTCTAACCCACCGTACGTAGCCAACTGACGTGTTGGTTATATATATAATATCTAAACTGTTTATATATATATATAACTATATATTCACCGTATTCAAAAAACGTAGGCAAAGTCGTTTCATTTGAGCAGTTATACGTACCGATCTCACACACGTACACACTCACACATTAGTATCTCCCCCTTCACTATATAGAAATTAAATGTCATACGAGTTCTCAATTACCTGTTGAGTTAGAGGAAAAATATCAGGAGTATGTATATGTGTTTCAATGTTTAGCTACACCAAGGCCGCGTGAATAAGCATAATTATTGATGCAATGGAAGTGGCAGATATAAAGTTGACAATAAAATATGGCAGTCCCTGATCAGCTAGTCTATGTTGCAGCATATTTCTTTATTCTTAGAGGACCGCATCGTGAGCAAATTCTAATTATTGTTCTTACCTGGAAAGCTGAAGGCTTTGAAATTCGATACCCGAGTGGCGCAACATCTTTTCCACTATATATTGGACCAGTCGTTGAATCTTGATCTGAAGTGGGATGTTGAAGATAAAGGCAGTAATGGAGAACAGGTGTAGTCATTTAAAAAAAAAAGAAAAAGTATGGCCCCAGAAAAGTACAGTCTACAACACCAAAAGGGTGTGGCGGTTACAGAATGGAACTTCCACGTACTGCTTTTAGTCGAGAATCTAAGGGATATGATGAAGCTGTGATCGAGTCGAACGATCGTTGAAAATATTTCTTCACAACTATAAGCATGTAAAGGGTACTTGAGTTCACTGATTAGTTTGAGAGACAGCACGCCATGGCGTATACCGGCGAGAAGGAACGTGCAGTCGTGTAGTATAACCTTTCACCTCATTCCACATTAGTGCCAGGAAAGCTGCGAGCTGCAAGAAAGATGGAAAAGATTAGGATAGAAATGGAAGTCATTACAAGCCAGTGAACATTTTCGCGAATGTGAGTGTTGCCCAAAGCTGGCCCGCTCGCCCATTATTGGCAGAAGTTTGTCGGGGCACGAATATTACGGGTATCCGTTTTGACTGAGAAGAATCCCAGAATCCCAGAATTCTCTGTGGAAATGGAAAACATGGCGTCGTCGGAACTGGACGTAATGGAGGTAAGGCAATTTCGCTCTTTCTGCTATCGATATGTTTAGAACCGCAAAATTTTAACTTGTATAAATTAATTAGTGAGTATTTGTAAGAACAATCACGACGTTTCGTCCTCTGTCTTGCGGTTCTAAGAGTATTAATTGTTGGTTTAATATCGTCCCCCTTCTCCTCCCACAGAAAAAAAACTTTTTCAGACCCTAGATAACACTGCAAGTGTGTTAAAACTCCGTTAACATATATGCTGCTGAAGAACAACTAGAAGTGACGAGAACTGTATCCCCTTTGAGATTCACTCGTTCTAATGATACTTGAAAAGACGTTTCCCTTATATTTATCAAGTTTTTGGAACAAGTTCACAAAACTTGTAAAGCCATAATTGTTTGCATTTTTGTACGCATAGCTGGTGATTGCTATTAATTCGATCAGTGTTTGTAAAAGTGAATATGACACATAGTCGGCTTGTTCGTGTATATATATATTCCTAACAGCAATGAAATTTGTTATGAGTTACGGAGAAAGTTTGGATGGTGGTCCACCGGGAGCTATTATATATATCTTTATTTAGTACGTTCTACAAGTGTATGGCGCTATTTTGAAAAAGCATTGCTCCCTTGAAATAAGGGTGATAGTAAGTGGTGTGATTTGAGAAGACAATATAAAGGAAAGAAACTGGTAACAACGATCAGCACCAGGTCTTTGATCGTTCGATCAGTCACTCACACAAACCACACATATAAACAAGAAAAATGAAAGGGTGGTGAAGGCAGGGGGATTTAGGTAAAGCAGACATGACATTGTCAAATTCAACCAGACAGAAAATTTTGGAAAATGGTTGTCTTCTTCATTTTCTTTTTTCTTGCAGCTATTAAAACTATTATTAAGCCTATTAAAAGACGACTGTCTCCTAATTCATTCTCTCTCGTTAACACTCTAATTTTTATGTTGTTTCTCTAGACAAGCATGATGTCACATTTATCAACAATGTCAGCACCTGCACATTTGTCCATGCGTGAGAAGTCTCAGCTGAAGAGACAGATCACAAAGGAGCACAACAGCAATTTCCGAGCTGGATTTGTTTCAGTTAATGAGGATTACCTGCACAAAGCAGGGATTCGTGGTAGAAAGAGATATATTTTGTATGTGCTACTTGTGGTGCTGTTAACTGTGGCCATTTTAAACACAGCGGTAATTGATAAATACATTTCTTAGATTTTTTTTAAAGTTTTGCTTTCTCTTACAGTTATTACAAGTCCTTGCTCATTTATAGCCATGATTCATGATAGGATGAGTTGTGCAGGGATAATATAGTGATCAATGGTACTAGAACAAAAATGCTTTTCCCTTATAAGCTACTTTTGTACTAGAAGTATTTGACAATGTTTTATCAAAACAGTGAAGTAGTATACAAGTGTAAAAATTGCTTGTATATGCAGATATTAGAAAGTATAATTTTGGAATTTATTGTATGCCTAATTATTTTGCATAATTTATTAAAGATTCTTTTTGTCATTTTTATGTTGGAAACATAACTTTTTTTCAGCTCACAGTCTGGCTCATGTGGATTTATCACATCTCACATATTGGTATGGAACCACTGGAACTTGTGCAGATTCCAGGAGGTTCTCTAACACGCTTTATGGACACTACTTGGTTTGATTCTTTGTTGCTCAATGGAGTCTTCCTTGGAAGCCGCTACAAGCAAGATCTTGTGTTACAAACTGTCAATTCAACAGTAAGTGGAGAAATAAAAGATCTTAGTTTATTGGTAGCTCCTCTGAGTTCTTTATGATAAAAAAGAAGTTAAATATCTCTTTTGTGTCCTTTGTGTCTTTTGGAAGAAGTTACATCATATCTCTGTAATGTGTGGACAACTTTTGATGCTTATCACATGTTTACATAAAACTGAAAACTAGGGTAACCTGGGATCAGCAGCCTCTACCTTGTTCAGCACCTACTCATGAGAATGACCTAACTTACAGTTTCAAGAAAGTGAGGTCTAATTACACTAATGCATACAACTGCTACATTCTTTATTTTTGTTTTCTTTCAGATTATTTTATCTACATCTCGGAGCATGAATGATTCTATGGGTAAGAAGTAGTCCGCTTCAAAACTTTTAATTTGCTTTCAAGTCAAACATCCATTTCTTGGACTTCACTAGTGCATATAACACAGATTGAAAAATATGTCTTTTTATGTGGGAAGGGGATAAGAGGATAAATTAAGTGGTGGAAATACTTAAGGTCAGATCAAGCCCTAGAATAATGATGACTTGAAAAAAAATACTTAAGCTCTCTGTTGCTGCTAGCATTTATTAGTACTTTAATAAATGTTGTGCTAACATAGAAAACCAAATATAATTTGAAGTTAATTTGATTTGTGTGCATATATATATATGACTGTGACATGAACTTAGAATTATTAGTCTACTCATGTAAGTTAACAGTAGTTTATTTCATAGATTTTACTATTTACAGATTTCTGGTTGTAGATAATCCATAAAACAAACTCAGAATGTTTATAAAAGAACCTGAAATGATACATTTAGATCACTTGTTCAAATAATTTATTTTAGACTTTTACAATATTTCCTACTTTTCAATCAGTTATGGTGAGAGAGGATGGAATAGAGTTCAGAGTGGGAGATTTACAACTTGTCACTCCATCTGGAAAAGAATTCTTCTCACTTCAAAACCCAAGGATTGACAGGCTGATGAATGTTTCAAACCTGTTTTCTCATGTTGTGGAAACTAAAGAGGTACATTAGCAGGAGAATCCTCAGAAGTTTAGCGTTTGGAACTGAATCCTTGGCTGGAAGCCAATATTCTGTTTGGTGCTTATTCTATTTTTATGTCCTGTGTTGAAAGGCTATTATAAATGCATTAATTTTTTAACTTATTTTGTATGTTTCACATGCCTGCAAATAACTTGGATGTATGAAATAAGTTATTGTGGTGAGCATAGCCATGCAAATAGCATTGTAAAACTTGACAGTAAGAAACTTTTTAATAACCATTTTTCATAATCTTTCATTCACATTCTGTGAATCTTTCTTACTGTTTGTTTCTTTATATTCCATCTGAAAAATTGCAGATAAAAAATGTTCCAAATTTTAAGGACCTGAGCATAGAATCTTTGGAGCGAATCACCATTGAGGGTTCAAAAGGTGTGGAATCTGAGAGCAGGAGAGAAACCATATTACAGGCAAAAAATGTTTCCATCAATGCAATAGTAAGTATTTGTAGAGAAATGTAAAGTCATCTAAAGTAATCTTAAATCATCAGAGCTATATTTTACTGACGCTACTGCTCATTGACAATGACTGTGCATGTATTTGAGCATACCATGCATTTCTCTCCAGGAAAAGAACCTTAATGTTTGGAAAGGATTGGTAATGTTTGATGGTAATCGAATACTTTGTTAAGAGGAGATGAATTATTTGGATTACTACAGCAAGTTTGTGCAGCAAGCCTGTGGCACCAAGAATGTCTTTGTTAAAAGAAAGTGATTTTATGTTTGTTTACAGAAAGGAGCTGTGAAAATTGAAGGTCATGTGGGTATATACATCAGCAACCTTATTCCACAAATAAAGGCAGGGTCTCCAGGCAATTTATCTGTTACCAGTGCCAAGCTTTGTGTCTGTAGTAAGACAGGCCGACTTTTTGTAGTTCACATCAGAGAGCCTGGAATGGGGTGTCACACCATTAGTGAAGACCAGAATCCCTGTTTGGCTTAATAGTGTTTAGATGCATGCCTGCCTCGTTGTGCGTCTGTGTGTGTGTGAGAGAGAGGTAGACTATTAATGCATCTAGACTGCTTTTAAATTGTTTGAAATTAAATGAAATCATAAATTTGTTAAATAATGCAATAATTTATTTGCAAATGTATTTATTTTCACTAAAAATGTCTGAGAGGGTGCTTCTCAACACATGCCAGTGTGTGTACATATGCCTATATTATTGCACATTCATGTGTTCATGGGTATATATATATATGCAAGAAGATCAAAGAAGTGAGGTAGTAGAGGGCTATATTTGCTTTAAAATAGTAAGGTTAGTTATGTTTATGCCTCTTGCAATATGAAAATTTTATGTATGCATATTATAGATTTGTACACACTCATATACATGTCTTTACTGTATGATAAATAAAATAATTTATACAGTGATCTTGCTTTCTTTTAAAACATATAAAGTACCTTGGGTGACTTAAAAGCTTTTTTTCCTACTTATTTCTACTTTGATACTGCAAAGAATTAATGTTTATTATAAAGTTATTTTTATAAATTGCAGGGAAGTGATCTAATGTTATACTTCAGCATAGATTTATATCTTACATACATGTAATATATCTTTTTGCAATGAAGGTATTTCTTGCTGCCTATGCCATGTATTTAATGTACAGATATATAGTGTGCTCGGTGGTAAGACCACAGTTGTTTACTGCCATGCAGTATAACTTTAAACAATGTCATCTTAATGTAATTATGATATCAAATTTGTGCTGGTTTTCTTGTCACAGAGTACTGCTTCTACTCCCCAGCAAACACGAATACTTGGGCCAAGCTAAAAACATAGTGTTTGCTGGGTCATTTGTCTGAAATAGGATGAATGTATCAGCCTCAAATGGGGTTCCCAGTCACTTAATCCCCAGACACTTCATCCCCGACACTTCATCCCCGACACTTCATCCCCTAGACTTTTAATCCCCAGACACTTCATCCCCAGACACTTAATCCCTAAACTAAATCCTTAACTATAAAAATTATGAAGTCAGCGAAAAATTTAATTGAAATTCAAATTCAAATCATGCTATTAACTTCAACGTCATTTGAACATCTACAACATTAGTTAAAGTTCATATAAGCTAGTAAATTTAATGTTCTTCAACAATATGATATGAAAATTGTTCTTGAGTGTCGGGGATGAAGTGTCGGGGATGAAGTGTCTGGGGATGAAGTGTCTGGGGATTAAAAGTCTAGGGGATGAAGTGTCGGGGATGAAGTGTCTGGGGATTAAGTGACTGGACACCCTCAAATGGAGTGATGTAGTGAACTATTTTTCTTGTTCATAGAATCAGGAAATTTAATTTTTTGCATTTGAATCATATCCCAGCTGTAATATTAATTAATAGGTATAATGAAAAATAGATCAACACTGTATTGTTTATGAGGTTTTTCTTTTTTATTAGTTTTTCTTTTATCTTCATGGTACATTGAACTTGACAGTTTGTAATATCTTGCTAACAGGGAGTTAATTGGACTAAAAATAAAATTTGTTTCAAGTTTCAGACAGTACAGAAGTAACAAGTGTTTCTAGTGATCTCTTTAAAGGGTGAGGGCTAAATGGAAAAAAAAAAATTTCTTGCTTATTTTACCTCTCGTTAATAAAGAAATGGCATTAATTAATTGTCATTGTCATTGCTTGTGCAATTGTTTTTCATATTTAATGATGTATAGCACCTGTTTCTTTGAAGTTTTGATTGAGATACAGTGGATGTGCCTAATTTTCTCTTTTATGTCAAGTGAATAATAAAATTTTTATATGACCATTGATTCAGTTTGTTTTCTTATGTGAATTAATACACGTAGCTGAATGATGAAAAGGGTTCACCAAAATAGTACTTTAACTCAGGGGAGCAGGACAGTCCATTTTTGTGTGAGAAATGTAGCTTTATGCTGGCAATAGAAATATGTGTCTTTTATACTTAAATGCACAGTTTTTTATGCTTGTCTGTTCAATGACGCCTTAGGTCAGAATTGAGCTACTAAAATGCTGCAACGCTTTCTTGTCCTGTGACTTGTCCCCATTACTTGTTTTCAATATTAACAGAAGTACGAGGATATAGTGAACATTCTCAACACTTGCATGTTTGAATAAAGCTATTTTAAATACTTTGTGCTGACTAAACGTGATATTCTAAAGTAATTTTGTTTAATGCACTACACCATGAATGTTACAAGGGGCGTAACCCTTGTAGAGACAAGTGATAGTCTACCCAATGAGCATTACCTCCCGTCTTGAGCAACATGGCGCACCAGTAATTATGAAGCTTCTCGCCAATGTTGACTCCTTCGGAACTTTCTGCTAAAGCTTCAGTGTGATAGTCCAAGACAATCTATTATGTCGACTCTCCGGCAGAGATCGTACTCGTGAGTATGGTATTTACCGGCTGTTTTAGTACGGGTAAAATTGTGATAAATGTTAAAAGTCCAGATCCTTGCTTTGCCTGCTTACCTCTGCTATTTAGAGCTAGTGCCTTCATTTTCTCGATTTCGAGATTGAGTAAAGAGCAAAACGTTATACCGGTCCAACTTTATCTTATAGACTGTGAAGTACAGCTAGGATTTATTTTTTGTATAACTGTGTAGCATGTTTCCATACATGTCATTAGCTTTTACTGCTGACTACCAAATAACGAATCTTCGATAATCAGTTTATACATAAGCGGTGACTTAACTTGATCAATTATATGTGTCAATTTTATAAGTGATAGAACGGCCGATTATTTAACATTTTTTCATATATCTGTTTCACTTTAAGAGAAGTAGGTATTATTCGCTTGCAGATGTGCAGACAGACGCACACACCCACACAGACAGCAATAAAGTACAAATTTTGCTTTGAGTAGTAAACTATGGCTTTGTTTCATGAACACCCGTATCCATATTTCCTACATAATAACAGAAAAATGTTTCACAAGGCGAATGGGTACTTTTGACTGTTTTGTGCATAGAAAAGAAATAGCAAAGCTCATGTGACCTAACCGTGGAAGATGAGCATGATTTCAGCAAAGGTCTGTACTGACAGATAATTAAGAACGGGTGCAAAAGTGAATGCTTTTAATTGTACTGCTATCATCTTCCAGCATTTTAAATGTATTAGGTTATACAGTTATGTCCCTTTAATCCAACTGTAAAACATTCACCTTTAAAGCAGTTTTTGAAATTAGGTTTTACTAATCTGGAAAATAAAGAGGTACTGTTATAAGTGTAATTATTTAATAACACTAAACGATGTTAAGATTGTTCAATCTTAAAGAATATTGGTGATAACAGCTAATACAAAATTGTATATGAACATGACTCAGTACTTGTGTTTACATTTGTTTCTGTATTTGTAAATAGCAGGACTAAAATGAAAAAAAACCCCAGCTTGTGCCTTTCATTAAACTGCTAAACTGTAATAGCATGCATTTTGAAAGCCGTGCTAATGGCTTTTGGGCAAAACAAGCATGTTAAGTAGACTGTATTGAATTTACGATAGAACACACAAGATAGGGTGAGTCAAGATAAAGTTGACATAAAATTGAGTTAACATAATAAAATGATGATATACCTTACAAAGGATTTGTCCTAGAAGTCAATATTGTAGTTAATAAGCTATCCTTCATTTACATTCAGGAAGGGAATGGAAATTTAATGCATGCACAAAGGAAGCAGCATGTGACTAAAAAGCTCCACCATGAGCTCTGTATGGAATAATGTAAAGCTGTAGTTCTACTTCATTCAATCCTAGATTTGTCTTTGTCAAAAATTCTCAGCATCTAGTTTTCGTGTTGACAAACAGTCCTTATTTGTTTCACTGCAGACTCAAAGTGTATGCGGAGTGGAATTATGACTTGTGAACAATAATGACAAAATACAAGCATGAAAAAGAGTCACACTGATATTTTCATTAAAAATATTTCAGCTTGAATGAGATGTAAAATCGTAAAATATGAATTCTTACACCTTAAAACAAATAAATCACTGTTTAGACAGGTCAGGAAGAAAATAAGCTGGAGCAGCTGCATTATTGCCTGCTGTAAATCATAAAAAGAGGCCAGCGCAAACAAACCCTAAAGTCTTAACAAAAAGGTGTGGCATATATGTGTGCCATGAATGCTTCCTGTCCCTTTACCTCTAATTCTAAATCTAATGGCATTAGAGAGATTAAAAAAAAAAAGCTGGGCTAAGAACAGATTTTCGTAATATTTCTTTGTGAAAAGTGGGTGCATGTGAGCTTTGAGGACATTTCTAGTGTGCATGTACCAAGCATCTTTTGTTCAGTGTTTCACTGCATACTGTGTGTTTATTGTTAGAAGCGTCTTAAGTCTTATCCATCGTGTACTTTAATGTACATGCATTAAAACAAATAGCTGTCTCTTACTGATGCTTACTCAGAAAACATAGGTTACTTCTGTGTGTGTGGAAGTGGGGTGTTGTAATGAATAGCAGAGTAGTCATGATCTGTAAATGCCAAAATTACAGAAGCATGTGCAGGAACACTACAGTCCTGCTTCTCTAATTAGACACACCACCAAAACTGTCCCTTTCAATCCTGTTGAGGTAATGAGTTTGGCAGGGCAATTATCATTTGGCAGCTTCATTTTTTTCCTTGTGTAAGAGAAGAATGTGCTCAGAGGGGTACTCTCAAACACTTTAGACATCTGGCATATTTTAGTACAAGTAATACAAAGTACTGCAGAAAGAGAGAGTGTGTGTGGAGGAACTGGGTAATCTAAGTTTAAAAGTAAAAAACACTGTTCAAATTGTTGGGTAAAAACTCCAAGCTTATCTGCATATAAGAGACAAGGCATACTGTTTGTTTTATTATACCTAATTTCATTCTACATGACAAGATTCAGTCATAATAATGGAAGGGTGCAGTTTTCTCTGTTCAGTCTTGGTTCTGTCCCCCTTGTCATAGCAGAAGAAGATATGCACCTTAATTAATTTTGAATATTACACATGATGAAGAATGTTTTTAAGTCATCATTGATACTTAAAGAATGATAAAGCTCAGACATTGGAAGACCTTGGTGGGAAAAGCATATGGTTGATTGGTTAGAGCACTGGCATCTGAAACCAAAGGTGTGTGGTGCAGCATACTTGCACCTAGCTGTTAGGAATGGGTTCTTGTCTCCATAGAAGGTTGGGGAAAAATAAAGCAGCAAAAGTGAGAGGAGATGGGCACTGCTTCCACTAAGAAAAGCTGGGCCTGAAAAAAGTGTGGGTTCCTTCCAATGATTTGAAAAGGATAGGGGACAACCTTTACCTTTTTTTAACAATTTTTGTTGAGATTCTCAAACCATACTCTGTTGTCATGCTAATGGATAATGATTATGACATTCACATGCATTTCCTGGTGGTTGGGAGTAAGAAAGAAAAGAAATTCTAGTTGTTTTCAGTTTTTAATTATAGTTTTGTTTTTTTAATTTTGAGTTGTATACCTTTTCTGACCCATGATTCTAACCTTCATTTCACTCAGTGTACAGTTACAAGCTGGGTGCATGTTGGTAAGACTAATGCAGCACTCCTGCTTGTGCTTTAGGCCTTTTCAAGAAACATTTTTCCATTTAGCTAAATCAAAATACGAAGCCTCAGATGAGTGCACAGATTGTAGGCTCTAATTTCTGTTTCAGGTGACTAGTTACCAAACATCACCCACAGCCTCAGACTCATTTAGATTGTTAAATGAAGCATGCAGGAAAGGAGACAGCTGTAATTAAACTGCTACATAATAAGCTGACTTTTTTTTTGCCACGTCTCTTTTACCAACAACAATGTTTTGAAAGGCTTTATACTCACTGTATTAAAAAAACTAAAAAGTGAGCTCCAGAAGTCAGTGTTTCGAGTTTAGCTATGAACTTATTGTTGCAGCCGGTCTGGGACTTCTTTGTATGAACTTTTGGGACTTCAGAAGGGGGCATCATCAGACGAGATCAAAAAAGCCTACAGACGGGTAATATGTGCTATAATAATAATATGATGTGGAGCTCATCAACACCGAACTATGTTCATTGTATTATTATTATTCAAGGAAGAATGCATAACTACTTAATTCTGCAAGCTATGAGTGCTTAAGAAAGAAAATTTTCAGTAGGCTTAGAATATAATAAAGAGCTTACTTTGACACAAGAAAAGAAAGACTACCTATGCCTACACTCTCTGCAACATATCTCAGAACAGCAAGCAGGAATGCAGCTTGGGGGATGGGGACAAAACTGATCTTGCATCTTTGATTTTTTAAAGTGTTTCCCAGTGCGGGATTAAAGGCAGGAAGCAGGGAACATCTTGGTAGAACAGGAGATAGAAAGGGCTTCCTCTTGTTTGCATTTGTGCTTGATCCTTTCAAAGTATATTTCATTTTGTTTAGGGCATTCTGTTTGTGATTTGTTTTAACTCTTTAACAGTGTGTCATAATGTATATTATAGCAACTGAATATAAATAACAAATCAAGGGTTCAAAATAATTTCTGCAACTTTTAATTAAAAATTGTCTGGTTTTATTTAAAGACTTTTATGATTTTTTTTAGATGGGTGGATTTAATGCATGTGTAGTTAAACATTGCATTAACTGGTTGCATTCAAACTAAGGTCATTTGGAATGCATCCAGTGGGCATTATTATAATAGGCATAAAAGCTTAAAAATTGTCACAGTCAAAAATAAATTTATAAAAATTACATTATATAGTTAGTTCCCAAATTATGAGAATCATTATAGAAATAGCATTTTTTTAAACTCAAGTCTGTTGGACAAGTAAAGCTAAGTTTGTGTCACGTTTGAAGTTTTACCAGTATTACCATAAAGATATGTATTTGCTTGGCTTCTGTCAGCACCACAAGTAAAATACCTTTCTTAGGTTTCTTGCCTCAAATCACTGATTAAGTCAAGATGTAGAATGCAGTTAAAAGATAAAGCCAGCAAGGAGACAAAGGCTGAAATGTATGTCAGTAAAATGGGATATTTATAATCTATCCATTAAAAATATTTGACTTCAAGTGGAAAGTAATTGATAATTAGCATGCAAAGTGCCTCCCCCACCCTCATACAAGAAATTCCAGAAAGTAGTATTTTAAAGAAAAAATTTACAAATCTTAAAGCATGTTTTGTCATTGTTATTATTATGAGGGAAAATACTTTTTTTAATATTCATGTATCAGAAGCCTAAGATAAGTCAGAAAGACCTTATATTGATTCTCATTGCTTTTGTTTCCATAATACAAATAATATAGTCAACAATTTTTTTTTTGTTATTACCAGTAGTCTTCATGACAGGGACTAAAGAGGTGGTGCCCAATCTTTTCTCGCCTGAGAGCTGCACTGGACACGATATAAAATCTTATGGGCCAGAATCATGACGTTAAAAATGAAATTATGTTGTGTCTGGTTAAAATGAATGGGCCAGATGAGGCACTTTCATGGGCTGTAGGTTGGGCACTCCTGGGTTAAGGCATTAATACAATTATTTAGACATTCTTCTTCATAATAATAAAACTTTTTTTGCAATAAAATTAACTACCAGATGAACATGATACAAGTGTGTGCATCCCTCTTTATGTCTTCCTTTATCGTCATCAGTATTTTATAAAGAATGTTAAACAGTTTATTCGGAGTGATAATGTGTTTAAATTGTCTGAAGGTGTACAGATGATTTTCTTTGAGGTATAGTTGCGTATAACAGGATTATAATCTTATGAATAGAAAGTGGTGTTAATATTCATATAATTTGGTGATCACACGAGAAATGATGAACTTCCTTTTTATGTAACCAAGTCACGAAATACAGTGAGAATATTGTGGAGAAAATCTTGTTTGTCACAAGTACCTGGCGTGTTTTGTTGCAGCTGGCTTTGCGGTTCCATCCAGACAAAAACCCTGGAAACCCTGATGCTGTAGAAAAGGTTTAAATTACTTTCTCAATATTTACATTATAATTAGTAGTCTGATTATTATACACATTTTTTTTCCTGAAAGTAGTGCGCACTTTTGTGTTGGCGTGTAATTTGTTTAAATCAGACATATTCCTTTCAGAATTATGAATGCAAGATATTGTATTTAATTGTCAGCTTTGTAAGTCCTAAAATAAAATGTTGGTGGAGTTAGCTGTAATACTTAGCATTATGCATGAAATTCTAGTTTCACTTGCTAAGCTGCTCTAAACAGATTATTAGCACTTAATGTCATATAGCTTAGACCAGTGATGCCCAACCTTTTTCGGCCTGCGGGCCATATCCATTTCGGACAGCCGTGTCGCGGGCCGTATCCATTTCGGACAGCCGTGTCGCGGGCCACTTCACCGCAAAAATACAAAAAAGAAAAAAAAAAATAGAGCAAATATAATTTTTTATTAGAAACAAGTTGCACTTACTATTAATTATGTAGTAATTAGTGGGATATTTGAAGTTGTTTTCCCAAAACCAACTTCTGAATGTCCGGCCTCCAGTTTGTTTGTTTTTGTTCTAAACCCCTCTTCCACTCCCCTTTAGAAGGTAAGAAAGCATATGCAATCATCTTTAGTATATGTTACAGAAAAAAAAATCTGCAGTGGTAAAAGTTACCAGTTTTCTTGAGTATCTCTTTGTCCACTAATTGTTTATGCAGAATTCCATTAATTATAGAGAAATACTGGTGTACAGTTAATGTTACTTTATCCCACAAACTGTGGCTGATCTAGTGTTTCTTGTATAACTTCAAGTATATTTGTCCTGGATCATTATAACGCATGCAACATTTTTTTCCTCACAGTTTAAAGAAATCAACCGGGCCAACACAATCTTGAGTGACAGTTCAAAGAGGCTCATCTATGATAGATATGGATCCCTCGGTATTTATGCTGCTGAGCAGTTTGGGGAGGAGAATGTCAATGCTTACCTTGTTTTGACTAGCGGTTGGTGCAAGGTAATAGAAAAATTTTGTTTTAGCCTCTGAGTTTTTTTCTGTCTTGTCACGTTCCTTTGGATTAAACCATCACAAACTGAAAGTTTTAGAAAAGAAGACTGTTGAGTATAAGTGACTTAAACAAAGTTTGTCATGTGGCTTATAATTTCCTAAGTTCATTTTCCATTAATGTATTAATTAATTTTATCTTCAAAACATCTCAAGATTATAACATATGCACCATTATTAGTATTCATGATCATCATCTTCATCCCCTGTTTTAAGACATCATTTAAAATAAATTAAAACTTGAAAGTTATCATCTACAGTTCACATTGTATGTTCCAATAGTTGTTTTTTTTTTATTATTATTACTATTAATTGAACACATGTAGCTCACAATTCTGCTGTGTCTCTCAGGCACTGGCCATCTTCTGCTGCATCATAACAGGCTGCTACTGCTGTTGCTGCTGCTTCCTCTGCTGCAACTTCTGCTGTGGGAAATGCAAACCCCAGGCTCCTGAAGATGAATGTGACTATGCTAATTTACATGTAAGCGGGCCTTTCAGATCATGTTTAGAAAGATTCTGGTTTATTATAAATTATAAAGGTTACTGTACAGGGTGCGCACAAAGTTTGTATAACCCTATCTTTGGAAGGATTTTTAAAGGTAAAGATTACCTCTTAGGCATCCAAAACATCTGTATGGGTCCCTTCATGATCTCTGCATAGCCAAATGCTCCACCAGGTTCTCCTGCTCATGCCCTGCAACATTTGTGAGGTGACTGTCTGGAACACTGCACAAACTGCATGCTTCAGTTGACACTGTGTGAACCACATGTTTCTGAACTGAAATATGTGATTCCTGCAACGTTCCAGAAAGTCACCTTGTATACAGACATTGTGCATTCCCTGTAGACATGAATTTTAAAAATTATGTTATTAATATCTTTACAAATAAGACATATGGGAGATGATTATATAAGTTTTAACTCCTCTTGGTTCCTGTACAAAAGTCACTAGCTATGGATTTGGAAAAAATGTTTATACATTATTAATAATATTTTCATTTTTCTGTAGGAGGCTGATTGTACTGCTATTCACCCAGCTCCATTCAGAAAGTTGTGTTCTTTTTCAGTTCTGTTGAGATACCGTGCTTTAGGCAGGAAATGCTTCATAGTGTTAAGACAATGTATTATCCTTAGGGAGGCCTTATGTGCAACCTGATGCAGAGGATTAGATAGATAGATTATCCTTAGGCTTACAACATGTCTTCCACATTATGACATGACAGTATTCATTATTTCATGCAGGCAGACAAAATCCATGTGAAATCTTAACATTTGCAAGAATGAGAAGCAGGCTATGTACCAGTGATCAAAAAAGCAATCACAATGTTTGCTTTTGTTGTTCAGGTCACTGTGGTTATTTTCACTTGCTATCCTGTTCAGGAAGATCTTGAAAATGTTAAATCAGTGTACATGAAGTTTAAAGTCTTCAAAATTAACAAGGATCATGGAATGAGAAATTCCACCCAGAAAAAAAATGCTTAACATAATAGTACAGAGAAATATCCTTTATAAATGACCTAAGAACTTATTTGGTTGGTACAGGTAAGTATAAGGTCAAATAAAGACTGGTTGAAAGAAATTTAGCAATCTTGTCATCAATGCGAATTAAAATCGGAGTAAAACAGCATAGCATTTCTGAGCTTTGTCAAAGCTTGTCAGTTTAGCAGGGAGCTGAGGAGACCAGCATGAATAATATAGTGTAATCCGCTTGTATTGATATAAAATCCAAGAAAGATTGCCTTGCACCGTACATTATAAAGATGTGTCAGGGTGGGCACCAAGATTTGTGCTGTCTGGGAACATGAGATTTTGTTAGTGGAGAATATCAAAAGTTGGAGCAAGTGCTGATTTGATTTGATCAGTGGCTATGGAAATAATCTCTTCACAGACAAGAGTAAGAAACAGACAGAGCATGGAGGACACCGTTATCATCATTATATCTGCACAGCGAAGAAGCCTTGGCTCCAGATATCCTGAAGTGATTATGAGAATGAAGCTGTTGCAATACATACTTTATTGCATCTTTGTTAATGATTTGGTTGACATTTACACAAAAGATCTGGGCATCGAGTAGTTTTGGGTTTCATTTGTGATTTAGCACGGAATCATTGAGTGCTTATGTTTTGATTTATAGTCTGTTATACATATATACATTTTTTTGTTGCTAGTAAATGTTGATATTTTAAAGTCTTCTGCTCCTTAAGTTATGTCTTGACGGATTATGTTTTTGTTTATCATACTATATTTCTTTTTGGTACTTTTAGTTATTTTTGTCATTTTGTTCATAATTTCTTAAATTTAACAAGCAGAATTTTAATAAATTTTTCAAAATATTTTTAGCTAGGTTTTTTTTTTTTTTTTACAGAATCTTAATAAATTGTGTGAATAACTATAACAATAGTAATAATAGAGCCTATATCAAGCCTGCCATTGATTGGGAAATTGAGCCGTATAATGGTGATTGTTATAAAAGTCTATTGATTATTAAACTGTGTTCAAGTTGCCAGAATGTTCAGAAACTTGCCAAATTATATTAGTATGTGCTTGCGTATATAAAAATAGATAATAATATTAATTAACATTTCACATCAAAAAGAGTATTATATTGCATGCCCACTTCTTGTTTTATATCTGTTCTGATCTTGATTTTAGGAAGAAGACAGTCCGTCGCCACAGGGAACACCCATCACAGCACAGCCATCGTCTGAAATGCATCAAGCAGCTCCTATTCCTATGCCTGCTCCAGAAGATGCAGAATCCTTCGAAGCCGATGAAAGAACGACTTTAAACACAGACTCCAAGCCGAAGTATGGGGCTGGTAAAGAAGGGACTTCACCATCAACAGATGCTAGCTAGTGATAAAAGATCTTGGATGAGTGGGCTTATGGCTGTAATGGGACAAGGGAGATTACTCTTGAGCTTCTTTATTACCATAAAAACTAAACGATGGGACTTTTCCTTTCTTTGTTACATTTTTCCAACTACATTATTCTTTATCTCTGCCTTTGTCCCAGATATGACAGTAATGTGACCAAAAATGAATGAAAGAAAGACCAATGCAATATGATGAAAGATTTACAACACAGCAGTGTGGACACCATTATGGAAAACTATCAAAGGGAATTTACTGTAGAAAAGATGGGTTTTTGTTGCTGTAAAGGAAAGGCTGGATACTATTTATGACTTTTTTTTAAGTGAGTGGCGTAAAGGCACCTTAGTTTCCCTCATCAGAAATCCTCCAAAACATGATTCTAACGTCACTGACACAAATGCAGTCTGTGTATATATTCTTTTGAATGCACAAGTTCTCTGGAGCCAAAATACAAGTGACTAACCTCTTTGGAAAGCAAGACAAAACAGTTGTTGTCCTCTTTTAAACGGCCTTGATCAGTATCTGTGTAGAAACACTGTGTGCCACTTTTATAATTTTTTGTTCAGAATCAACAGATAAAAGTACTAAAATTTATTTTGGCAGGTACAATTATACTAGACAGAGTATTAAAAATAAATTCTTCTGTCTTCATACTAATCATAGTTTCTCTGATGTACTCTGCTTCCTCGGGGGACAAGCATGCTACAGTTACACCTGTCATATGATGATGATGACAAAGAAGATTACTCAAAAGGGTTGGTTCCATAACGGCTCGAGTACTTTATTTAAAAGAAAGAAAGATGACAAAAAAACAGCATAACGTGATTCTGCAGTATCTAAACAACTAAGCACATACTATCACTCAAAAAAGCATCTTTAGCTGCTGCTTAAATGCTGACAATAATGTTGCATGTCTCCGCTGTAAAGGGAAGGGGGTTCTAGACAGCTAGGTAAAATGAAGGCAGTGATGAGACATTCAGAAGCCGGTGAGACCTCCTGATGCAGAAACTGCCACAGGTGGCTGAATTTGTTTTCACCTTTCTTTCCCATGATTATACTCAGGGGCAGGTGTTTGAAATTAAGCTGTATGTGTCATGTGCATGTTGTACATGGTAAAATAGTTGATTGCACATGAAGTATCTCTTGCTTCTGTGGTTTGTGACAATCAACTGTATAAACCTCATCATACCAACATTTCTCTGTGAAGATATAGGGAAATGAATAAACAAAGAATTTTTTTTTTTTAAAGAGCAAAGAAAACAGCATTCCTCCGCATTTAAACTCTATTAGTTTGTTTTTATGAAAACAAGTCTATGTAAGACAGATCTATTTTAAAAAATGTACCTTTTAATGCAACTTAAATGATTGTGGAGTTCCCCGGGTAATTCGTCCAGATTATTTAAAGGTTGTGTACTTTTGCATAGTGTATTAGGTTTAAAGGGATGTCTTTTTATAGTGCTTAATTAGCTGTCCAGGGTTCTTTTCCAGACGCCTTTGAAAAGTACCCAGGCCTTTGCTCTAGAAATATAATTATGCATCTCGTGAAACCAGAGGTGAATCAGATTGTTACAGGCTGTTTTTTCGGTTGTTTATTTTTTGTAAACCTGCAGTGAATCCTTACAGATATATTTGATCTAGCTACTTCATTCACTTTTGTGAATCAGTTGGGAAGCCTGTTTAATATAACCACATATTTTCTGCATATATATGTTGTCTCATTGTATCAAAGATGTGTTGTAAAATTATTTTGCGTTGAACTCTATTGCACGGAACTTTCCAGAGAAGATTTTTGGTTTTTTTAAATTTTTGAGTTGGGGGCTAGAAGGAAACAAGATTATTTTAAAGTATTCCAATAAATTCCAGCAAATTATAAGCATTAACTCCCCTGAGGCAGTTTAATGTAAACATGAACTATTAAGTGTCCTACCCATGTGATTGTAAAGTTTTCATGTGTTCTTCTACTCCCATGACAAGATACTGGGGTAGTGCTGGCAGTGTTCATTGGTAAAGGAAGAAAGCTTGCTACATTAAAACAAAAGTGTGATTGTATATCTTTCATCTCAAATTGGATGGAAGGAGTATGTCTATTCATTCAGCTGGGTTTGTTTTCTGGCAAGACCATTAGCAGATATTTTGTTAATGACTCATCTTGGCAATGTTTGAGCATGACCTACAGGCAACATGCCTAAGCTTATCTTTATTAAAATTAGGTATGTGGAAGGTAGTTTTAAGGCTTGTGTACAGTACTTCCAAAACCCTTATTGTAGGGTTTTGGTTTTCATTAATCCATGATTTGCTAATCAGAATTTTTTTTATGTAGAAAGATGTTTAGACATCAGCTTGTCTCTTTCAGGTGGTGAACAAAGTATAGAACTTTCACAAAGCACTTTTGTAGGTTACAAGTGATGCGTTTGCATCAAGGACCATTTCATGTGATAATTGCATTTCATTTGTGCTGACAAGGCTGCATGTGCAGTGATTGTCTATTTCTTTGCTGATGCCAGTTCGTGATAAGACTGCCTTTAATTTGGAATCCTATACCTTCTCCCATGTCCTTGTGCTGTTGGTTGTTAGGATCTTTATGACATAGTGTGCATGCTAAAACTGTTCTCATCTGCCCAGTAAAGTGTTTTGTGAACGTCCTTCAAGGTATTATTTTTTTGTTTGTGAAGTACTTAGCTGTTATCATTCAACTTTAGCGTATAAATTTAAGCAGAGATGAAAGATATTGTGCATATTGCTTTCATTATGCCTGCCTTATGATTCCTCTGCTTTTCAGCATCCAAATGTTATGGCCTTTTTCCTTTCTATGAATTTTTAGGCATAGGAGCTAAATCATTTTTACTCACACTGAATTAACACATGTTGCGTAGACTTAACCCTTGGGCATAAATTGATATATGAAAGGGTTTTCAAAATGTGCAAGTGATGCAATTTCAATCAGGAATGCATTGAGTGGGTTTTCCACTATAAATAAATCGGTCTATACTAAACCTGAGCATCGTACTGTTTTAATCATAACGTAAATAGTAAAATAATTTATTTGAACTTGCCTTTATGGAATGTTGCAAGCAGATATGGACAACTGGCTACTACCAACATACAAGCTACGCATACACCCCTCATGTCTCGTTCTTTTAAGCACCAAAAGCATGCTCACCATGACAAGTCTCATTAACATTACATCTTAGACAAAAAAATATCATCACAAAAGACAAAATCTCGCTTCAGGACAAACAATTTTATTCTGCAGCATGATCAGGCGACTAAGACACAGGCACCTCCAACATCCTTGATACGTTTCTCGGCAGTTTTGCTGAAGAACTTTGCCTTGACAATGACTGGTTGTTTGGGCAAATGGCCTTTGCCAAGAACTTTGTAGTAACCCTGCAAGCAAATGCTGTTTGTTAGCCACCTTGGTTGAAAAAAGTATAGGCAATGCACAGTGAACACAACGGTAGCTTTCCTGATGTTACATTTCCACACACTGTAAATTTGTAACCTCACAAGATCAACTCTCAAGAACTTGCAATGGATTTCTTAAAGGATACAACTAATCATGCCAAATAAGAAACATCAACTCACTGCTCTGACAACATCAATCACAGGAGCGACATCCTTTTTCGTTTGGTAACGATCCCGTGTCTGCTCAGACACCAAAGACCAAAGACGGTCCACGTTGATGGTTGGACAGTAGAACTGGTTGTTTGTCTTGTGGAAATATCTCATACCAACCTTGCCAAAATAACCTGGATGGCTGTTGAAAGAAAAGCAAATATGTATCCAAGTGCAAGCAATGAAACATCAAGAAAATATCCCACTGACCTAAAGTGTGACAATGCCATGACATATGTAACATTCAGGCTTCTTATGGCATTGAAGCAAACATGCATGTGATCTATTACCAGGAAGTCATAATCTGTGACCTCATCACGTCAAATATTTTAATTAAGCAATATTGAAAACTTTATGGGGCTGATGTAGCAAGATAGGACCTCTCCTCAAGAATCAAACTCCCAGCAAGGTGTTGTAAGGACAGAACCGAGCTCTCAGCGAGAACCAATGGTCTCCTCATACTACAAAATTAAATTTAACAGTAGATAAACACGTAAAACTTTAAGGTTCAAATAATTACAGCTTGCAAAGAGATGTGTATAGTGGGACTATTTTTCTGTGATATCACTGCGCAAGTGCTTTATTTTTGGTTTTGATAAAAAAATACCACGAAAATGTCTGCTAATCCATTCAGCAACACTAGAAAACCCAGCGTCTGCATACCTTGCTGGGAGTTCGATTCTTGAGGAGAGGTCCTATCTTGCTACACCGGCACTAACACCACCAGCCTTTCTCTCCATAACTTTCTTTGTACAGAATTTTTGTCAACGAGTACTTACTATTTATCATAGTTGATTCTGTGATGCTGCAACCCTCCAGCATTACCACGACCACCAGGATGTTTTCTGTGTTTGCCTGCAGACAAAAACAAGAAAGTGCAGATCTCACGACATTTCTCGATTACAGTTGTACATCCAGCTCTATTAATTGTATTAGTACTCAATGACCCAAAACAATAATATACAGATATTCTGGCAGGTAAACTTACTATATTATCCGTGAATATTTATTTAAAAATGGAATACTGTAAAGAAAGTCTTACCCACACGTCCGTGTCCATGGCTTACATGTCCACGGAGCTTTCTGGTCTTCTTTCTCTTGTTCAGAGCCTGTTCAAATAAAATAAAGGGAAATTAGCAACCCTGTAGCTAACTGTGCACACGATGCACTACACGAACGTGATGCTCAGACATGCTGTTATATGCAAGTGCACAGTGCAGCAAGCTTTCACATATAAGTAAATGCAATTAAATCGAGAAAAATGCGTACAGAGAAACTGTATACAATAAGGGGAAAATTTCTTAAGAGACTACTGTCGAGCAGAATCATCGCACATAAACACCGACGCATGAAGAAATGATTAGATCGCTACATATTGCACATATATAATTATATATATATCAGAGGTTTGGAAAGAAAAAAGTAAAACTGTAGCTTAAGATTTCCAGTAAACTCTTAAGCCAGAACTATGAAAATTATCAGCCAAGGCGGCAGAGTTCGCGAGAATAACAAACGAGAATTGAAAACATATACATGTAATAGAAAAAAAAACCCAACAAAAACTGACAGGACTTTTTTTTAATGACCTAGCTCTAGCCGGACTCACTGTATGGGCGCATGAGTCCACACCTCTTACAGTAGGCTATCAAATGCATCTTGCACAGACATACACACAAAAGGCATACAGACAGCACAAAACACAGATGCAAGTTATAACATAATTCACTTCTCATCTCATAAAGTTTACAAGCAAGCAAAGACATCTTGCTGCATGCCTTGCTTGTGATAATGTAAACTATTGTGGACTAAAATGTTAGAGATTCAAGCAATATTTTAGTGGTTATAAAGCCATAGACAAGATACTGAGATAATGATCATCAAAAGTAAATTTTATTTTATAATGGAATTTAAAAGAAACTGTCGGATGATTGAGATTTAGTAGAGCTAAAAGCAAACCCACTCACCATTTCTATTCCACCGATTGAAGAGACCGGAAGCGGAAGAAGGACCACCAAGGTCCAGTAACTCTTTTTGTTGCCAAACGGGGGCCTCCGAGAAGTTGCTTCTTGCAGGTGGGTGTGGACAACTACAAAGCGTTTCTCGTCTCCCTCTGTTTTCACAAAGGTATTAGATGATTAAAAATAAAATAGGATAAATGAGTAGCAAACAGTGACCAGCATATCATATTAAGGGTTGAGCATTTAAAGTTTCAAATTGAGAAGCTACGGATTATTACTTTTGTTCCAATGTTTATGCTGTATATGAATACATAGATTGATTCCTTTGCAATAAAGACCAGAACACAGTAATACTTAACTGTAATAGAATTTTAGATAAAGATATGAACAGTAATATTTTATCAATGCAGTTTTGCTTTTCATTATTTGAAGCCTTCTGTTGCTGGTCTCTACGTTTGTCATTACGAATATGTCAGTGTGGCAATTTATAATTAAATCGTTAATATTTTACTGTCATTAGCAAAACTCGCCATATTTTTTTTTCATTCAAATGACCCTAAAATGTGAAAAAATACAGCTTTAGCAGTTCTCAGCTGTTGATCTCTAAAGTTCTGCTTTTCAGTTTTTGAATCCTTGATCTCTTCGTTTGGCATTACGAATTAATCAGTGTGGAAACACAATGAAATGTTATTGTCAGTGTTATAGCTATGTTGGGTCTAATATGTTGAAGATATTTGATGGTGCTCCCGCCCTTGGAAAACTATGTATTTTTCATCCCCTTTTTAGTAAAAACAGACCATTTTATTTGGTTATTTTGGAAAGGCTTTGGATAGGTTGGAAAGGCAAGGGTATGCTATAGTATGGTTGTTTTTTTATTACTTCATTGATTTACATTTGCATTTATTAGCTTTAAAAAACAATTCATTTAATTTAATCAGATATAAAATCAACTTGAAAGACATGTCGTGTTAGTCCATGATTTTATTCCCCCTTTGACATGGTTATCAATGGCTGCTTGTCCATAGAGCATGGGAAGATGGTCATAACCATTGGACCATCATGTCCAGGGACAGCAATAGCATACGCAACTTACCTCCAGGGAAACTAAAGGATATTAAAAAGCTGTTTGAAGCGGGGACTAATATTCCAGCAGGTGGAACACTTTTTGGCACCCCAGCTCAAAAACCAGCACTTTTTCCACGACCTGTTGTTGAGGCACAGCCTCGTCCTGCTCCACGACAGTTGCCTTCAGCAAAAAATGTGAGTGAACATGGAAGTCAACATAAAGAAGAAGGTGAAAAGCACCTATCTGTTTCTCTGCCTTATGCACAACAAGGATACAAGGGTGATTGGTTTTCTAGCATAGACAGGAAGTCAGTTTCAAAGGCTGGCTCAAAAGCACTGAGTCCAACTGTTCAACGACGTGTCACACAGTTCATTGATGCTGCAGTCTCAGATGGAGAAAAAGTGACAAGGCCTTCTATAACAACGGGTCACATGGAGGTACATCGTCGCTTTGTTTCAGCAGGAGCTTACACTGGAAGCTCAAAACGAAGATCCGACCCAGGATCTGACCAAGATTCAGGAAAGGAATTGAATGGGTGTAAACGTCCTATGGGTGAAAGGCGACGCACTGTGGATAATGTTGATCTGGGTGCCGACAGTGATGTAAAGGAGGTAAAAGTTTCTGAGATGTTAAAAACATTTGAAAAGAAAGTCCCATGCTCCGAAAAGCCAAGTCTTCCTAAAAAACCCACAAGTGTAGCAGTGAACCGAAGTCACAGTGGTGCTCAAGAGACTTCTCACAAACCTCCAGTAACTGATGAAAACTATGAAGCCCCATGGGATTCAGGAAAAATAATAGAACGATTCAAGATAATTTGCTTGGAAGGAACTGCTTCCATGAGTCAGCCAGATGTGGTAGCTATGGGTCGTGGACGACAGCCCCCTGCAGCTATGTCAACTGGAACGACATCATCTCCCAAACATCCTCGATCAATTGCAAGACCTACAGAACAGCCCCCACCTCCCCCTTCAAAGCCTCCTCGCACTTTTGTGCATGATAAATACCTCAAAGTTAAAGGACCTGCTCCTCCAGATGCTTCCACAGGTCAGGAGAAGAAAAAGGTTAATATTCATTCAGATAATGTTAGTGAACCATACAACAAGACAGGGAAAGAGAGAATATCAATTTGTGCTGATGAGAACCAGGAAAAATCTCTTACATCTGACCAGTACACTCATCTAAATAAATCAAACAAAGAGGGCAGCTCTGAAACTGTGGGTATTCGTGAACACCCACCTGCACGTCCGCCTCCACCCCGACCACGTCCACTATCTGAATTTCCTGCAAGTAGGCATCTGCTTAAAGCATTAGGGGACAGTGACTCAGAGAGTGAAGGCCCAGTTGTGATTTCTTTAAAGCAAGGAAAGAAGCTGAGTCGGCATAAGTCCATAACAGGACGCCGTGACCCCAGTGACCAGCTTCCTGAACCACCAGATGGCATGGACAGCATACAACGATTTCCTCTGAGGAAAAGCTTCAGCTCAGAGTGCCTGAACAAAGGCTCTTTGTCATCTCTTTCCGATGGAGTGGGAGAAGATCTAGTGCTGAAAGACTCAATGATGAGAAGCTACCATGCTAAGGAGGTGTCTGATGCTCCGCTGTATGAGGCTGTCATTGACCCTGAAGGATACGCAGTCCCACATCAGTTTCTTCGTATTCAGCATTCTACTGTAGACCCCCTGGCTTCTCATAAGGTAAGCTCAATTGTCAGCATGCATTTTGCAAGTGCTTTTTTTGTACTGCAAACTTATCAATAGATCAGATCCCAAAGCCTGTGTTTAGCTTTAGCTTTTTATTCCATGATTATCTTATCTTCTCCAACCCCGTATGAAGATATGTGCCCACTCCACAGCTGGGTCAATTGGGGGAAGTAACTGCATCCCATGAGTGTTGAACCAACTAGTATGTGTGTGTGTGTGCCCTGTTGGGTCAGATGTCATTGCCCTAACCGCTAAGCTATCTTCTCACGTATAATAATCTTAGACCTGCCTCCAGATGTGTGTAATTTAAATTCTTTAGTCCACATACTAGAATTGTTTTTTGTTGTTTTTTTATTTCTATCCAATTTTATTTTTTTGTGGAGTTGGCAGAGAAATTTTGTAATCAAGAAATCTTGGGCTGGCTGCAATTGTTACTCTTAATATTGAATCTAAAGAAACATGAAAAACTACTATGATAACTAAGGATTTTGGTGTCTGTTTGGTTTAGCCATTGAGTGGGATTGGGGATAAGACCAGATTCCAGAAACTTTCTTCAGGCAGTCCAGTTTCAACTACCACAAACACAGCAACACCTCTCAAAGACCAGGACATCAAAAAGGTTTCTCAAAAGAAAATGACTCTCGTAAGTTCTGCACTTATTTAAAAATGAATAACAACACATTCTAAATATTATTACTTATTAATTATTTGTAGTACATTGTTCATTCTTTAAAGCTTATCCACTAGGGCTAGGAAACTCAGAAGTAAACGTTCTTCCTATACACTGAACTAAAGTGCATAAGAATGATAGCCTGTTATAAAACTGCATTGTGGGACTTTTGGCTTGACAATATTGTCAGTGATACCTAGACATTATAGAGTGTTTGCACATTTATAAACATATAATGATATCTAAATTAATGTATTCATATACATTTACAATAGCTTTTAGTATGTTTATTTTAAATGTCAGGTTCAGAGAAAAATTAACCAAGCGTACGAGACCTTACAATTGCGCAAAAAGCCAGAGTCCATATCCGAATCGGATCAGGATGGAACAGAACAGCATATTGCAGCTGATGAAAAAGACTCAGGTTAGTAGTAAGTGAGTGTAAAAAATGTATGTGTCTTCTTTCTTTCACTTGATGTCTTTTTCTACGTTTTGATTTATGACATAAAAATGTTGCATTCCCAGTTCTCCTGCATTTGAAAAAAATCTTTAACATCTCACCAAATATTAAACATAAAAAGTCATCAAATTTCTGTTTAAAATGAGAAAAGAGCTCTTACTGTTAAGGTCATAAGAATGCATTAATCATGCAAGTCATAGAAGTCAGATGCTGACAGGGTGTGATGTGGAATATATGTGCTTGTAAGATGTCAAAGTGTTTGAAAATTTTCATCATACAGGCCACTTACAATTTTTATTCTGACATTTTCTTTTATTACAGATTCAGACAGTATTGTTGACATAAATGAAATAAAGAAACGTGTGGTATACTGCTCCACAATTCGCATGAAAACGGTAAGCTCAATATAGTTAACTTTTTCTGTACTGGTAGTCCCATCTAGTTTTATATACATTTTAAAATTCAAAACAGGGCTGCAGATATAAAGAAGTTATGGAATATCCAAAGTTATGGATTTTCCTCTACCTTATGTTTGTTTTCCATGTTGTGCTGTGTGTATGTATACATGTTCATGTGTGTAAAGTGCTTTGAGCCTGTCATCACATGTAATTCAAATCCTAATCCTGAAGTTTTCCTGTTGTTTAGCACCAAGCTTCACTGAAAGCCAAGCAGTACCTTGACATGATATACCCACAGCTTTTTGAATATGCTCTCATTGTGGGCCTGTGTCCAAAGACTGATGATCCTGGGTATGAACCTTACATCATCCACAAGTTCCCACAAACAGTGAGTGAATTTTTTTATGTTCAATTTTTCTGTAATGATTTCAAGTTTCATGCTTTGTGGTTTGTAAATGGTGTTTTTTTTCAGCATTCTAAAAGTCCTTGCTAAACTCACTTTTTTTTTGGCTTATGGTCAACATGGGATACAGGCATCTAGTTCTTTTTTCTGGGGAAAAGATCACTGTAGGATTGTGTGTATGAGCAGTCTTTTATGGCAAATCAATGTTTAACTCTATATTTTGGTGAGGCACTCAAATCGAGAGAGAAATTGTTCCCACAACAAAACCTGAGAAAAAAGGTAAGATCTCAACCTAGGATCTATGACCATCGTTGTCTTGATGACAAACACTTTTCCTCTTTTTCTCCAGAAGGCTTAGTATTTGAAAAAGTGGGTGGGGGACTGAAGGAGGAAGGTCTGTGGCTAAGATCCGTAAATAAAGCAAGTACATACAAATAAGGAAAGGTCGGGTGTGGAAGCAAGGATAATAAGACAGCAATAACACTTTTGGTACATACAAGAACAGTAAGTTTGCCACTGCCAGGTACCATCAGAGGAGCCAACATAAAAAAATTTTAATTTCCTGTTTTGTAAAATGGTGAAGACACTAGAACAGCGGTTCTCAACCTGTGGGGCGGGGGGGGGGGGGCGACTTGCTTACAAGTGGGGGCGCGAAGGTGGTCATTTTTTAAAAGTTTCTTATACCGGTATTAGTGAAATTCACTTACATTGCTGGCTAAGGGGGGGGGGGGGGTGGTGCGTGGATGTACCTTTGTTTGTCAGGGGGGCGTCACAAGTAAAAGGTTGAGAACCGCTGCACTAGAAGACACTCTAATGGGGTATTGACTAAGTGTTAACATTTCCTGTACTTACAAATTACAAATTAAATTTCAGAGGGCTAAATGCCATTTGTACTTGGAAAATGTAAAGCCTCATTTATCATTTCCCTTAAGCCCACCGTGGGTACACTCTTTTAGTAAAGGTAAGATTTGTAAACTGAAAACAGATGTGAAGGTTACTTTTGTTTATATATGCACATCTCCGTGCAAAGCTTCTGTCCTTGGCTTGTAATCTTGGCATTCCAGAATATTTGATAAAATTATATGCATGCCTGTGTCTACATGCATCATATATTCATAATAAAAAAACCCAAAAGCTAAAACCTTCCACTGTGGTGTAAAACACATCAATGAAGACAAAAGTTTTACTTGCTCACTACCAAAAATGAGAAAAGAACCAACAGCCACAACAGTCAAAACAAAACAAATGAACAGTTATAAAGTTTGATCAGCTAGGCTGGTTCACGTCGATCTTTCACTGTATGCTGATTTGTTTCCTGCTGCACTTGGCAACAGAGGACTTATAAAGTTGGACAAGAAGGATACCTTCTTTTCTGTTCAGAAATGGTGAGTTTGTAACACACTGCAGTAATTGTAATGGTGGGTTTGTAAAAGTTACAATAGTTCTTTTTATTGTTGAATCATTTCAAGCGATTCATTTGCCCTGAAAGTATATTAGACAATTGTGTTGAAGAATTTTGTTGCAAATAAATTTCCTTTTTTGCTTTGTTTCAGAGAGAGAGATTGTGTTTATATGTGTGAATGAGAGCAAGAATTTGTGTAAGTGAAAAAGAGTGAGAGAGTGACAGCAGAGTGTGTGTGTGTGTATGGGGGGGGGGGGAAGAGAATGAATGCTATTTGAGCTTTGAAAATTTTGTGAGAGAGAGAAAAGTACAAGGAGATAGAAATAAAGAGTGAGTAAAAGAGATGTGACAACAGATTTCTTTTAATGCAATGTTTTCTCTTAACTTTGTTTGCTTTTATGCAAATGTATATGTCTTAAAAAATAGGCAACCCATCTTTCAAGTCTTGCATGTCAGTTCCAGTATATTTTTTGTTTTATACATTCGCTGTTATAATTTGATTTATTTCATCAGACGTTTTCGGTTGTTAGAGATATTTCTTTCATGGATCATGTCATTAATACTGTTTGAAATATATCGCAACACTGCAGCTGACAAAGATGAAGACAAGCAATGACATGTATGCTAATACAATTTTAGGGAAGAAAGCAATATCTATGAATAAAATTTTGTAAACATTAGCAAGTGTATAGAGTGCATTAAGATCTCCAATATAAAAGTATGCATCATGTCACTACATTATAAAACATTACAAAAATAGTCTATTCCTTCTTGAATATTTTAAATATTATGCATGCATCCGGTATATCAGTTGTACTCATTGCACACAGTACAACAAAGGTGATATCTGCTTGCAAGTTAGATGAGGACTTGCAACACAGTTGAGAACTGAGGCTGTTGAAGGGAGAGATAGAAAGATGAAAACAGCCTCCCTCCAACAAAAAATTAAAAAAAAAAAAGAAGTATGGTATTTTTTAAACTGTGGGCCCTAAGTGAGGAATCATACATCTTTTGTTCTCTTTTGTGGGTGTGTGAGAGTGTGTGAGATAGGTCATGTTTAAAATGTACTCAAACAATTTTATACAATCCTTTTTTGAATCTTATTTTCCAGAGGAAGGTACAGGTATAAAACAATAAAAATATGGTAAAATAGTCATGAAGCTTCTGCATGACATTTATAAATGGCCCAGCAGCACATTTTATGAAGTATGGTTTCTATCACAGCTGTTGTACATTGTGCAAAGTATAGCGTCCATCACAGCTGTTGTACCTTGTACAAAGTATGGCTCCTATCACAGCTGTTGCACATTATTCTCTCTCCCTCCTTTCTCTCCAGTTCCCTTTTTCCTGGTTCTTTTTCTTTCTCTTTATATCTGTCACATGTGCAAGCAGAGATGTTCATGCACAGTATTGCATATGCAGATGCACACTGCATATGCCCTCTCAGCCACACACACACAATCCTGCATTGTCAGGTCTGGTAAGATTTGAGAAGATTTATTGAGATGAAAATTCAAAGTTACTCATGTAAGCACAAATATATTTATATGCCTGAAATTTTACATACTTCATGACTCTTCATTTTTTTTAAAATATTGTATTATCTGTAATTTATAAATAAACAAACTTCCTAAATAAAACTAAGTAAATTATGTGAAAAAAGTGAAAACTTATGAGGGTTGAAAAGAAACTGAACATTAAATAATTTACCAAACTCTTGATTATATTTTATTCTGCATTCAGGTGAACAGTAATGTGTCGGTTCCTAAATTCTGTTTCCCGGATGCTGATGAATTTCGACCTGGCACAGCAGTGTCTATAAGGTATCATGAAACACTGACAATAGTAAAAAGAGAAAGATGAAGACAAAAAATTGTTTAAGGCACACACACTTCTCATCTGTCTCCAAATTCATATAAGAAGCAGAATGTCACCACAAAATGAAAAAATAAAATTTATAATTTATATGATTGTTTTATTGTGGCATAGTTTGTTGATGAAGTTCCTTCCATAATTAGAGACCAGCTGCATATTTTGTGTGTGTGTATGTGAGTGAATGAGAATATGTTCTTTCATGAAGCATTGGTTTCAGGATCTACTTGGTGTTTTAATTCCATGCTTACAGTGCTAAGACACTAATATTTATGTCACACTGATAATGCCTATCATGTTTTCACATGCAAGCCATTTTGGTGCTTTCAGTGAGTCATACTCATTTGTTCTCACCAACATAGATGGTGGACGTGTTTATGGCTATTGCAGACGAATGCAGGTATGGAATTTGTGGAAGATTTTCATTAAAGTTTTGTAATGTCAGTTTAAGCTTGTAATTAACTGCAGTTTTTTGCCCCATTTTATATTTTGCTCTTGCTCTAAACTTCAGAGCTAATAAACGTGACCTGGAGTTGTTATTTCAAACTAAACTACGTTTTTGTGTATTCAAAAAATATATTAAAAAAAGTTATATTTATTTACATCAGTGTGATGCAGCACCCTACAGTCACATTCCTTTTCATTCCAGTCATAACTTTTTAATGTTTATTGATGTTGATTTCCCTGAAGAAAACTATTTTGCATCATAAGATGATCACCAAAAGATTGTGAGGGTAAGATTGTGCCTCCGCATATCCATGGTTGATAATTTACATTAACTTATTCCATCTTATCAGGCAGTCTCTTACTGATCTTTGCTTATTATATTACCAATGCTGTGGATGTTGTAGCCAAGGGATGCCAGCCTTCCAGAGGTCATATGCATTATAAGTCCAGTTGATGCCTTCAACATGTACAACAAGGTAAACAGAATAAATACCTATCTTCCCATCCTTCTCTTAATCACTCTATCTTTCAGTATAATGGTTTTTGTACTTTAAAAGGCTAGTACGTTTAAAATTTGTTTCTAGTGAGTTGGTAAAGCTGAAGATGCTAGTTGCAGTCATTTTAAACCCTTTTCAGATGATGTAAACATATTAGCAATGAACAGCATGAAACCCCCTCTGCCTTACATGTATAATTGTGGAGAAGGCATATGCAAATGATGCAGGGTTAATAAAAGTTTGATGATTGTCACAGAGTCTGCCCCAAAGTTTTCGCATACCATATTTTCAGGATCATAAATTACTTGTTATTTTTTACTAGTCTTCAGCTGCTGTTGAAAGGATATGCACTAACTCAATGCTGCTGTGTTTGTGCTGTCTGGTTTTCTCAGCTGTTAAAAGAAATTGAATCTCGCCGTCTAAAGTCAATGGATAATGCCCAAGAAATAATTGCAGCATCGTTTGGTCGACCACTCCCAAAGCCAGGAAAAGTCTGTCACATCAGATGCTTGGTCAGTAGCACCTTTAAATGTTTGCTTGGATTTTATGTTTGTTTGCTTCCACTCACTGCTTGTGTATTTTGTAGACTTTGTAATCACCCGACTTTAATTTTAAATTACTAAATCCTACAGTAAATGTTTTAAGGTTTATTGATAAGCACTTTTGTTTTTGTTTTGTAAATGTTTTGGCAAGATATCTTGGAATGGGTAATTAAGGGCTCTTGCTTAGAAGAATGCATCTTGCTTAGAAAACTGCATGCTGGTAGTTGAAGCCTGGTTGACTGAAGCTAGTAGTGTTTTAAATAAATGTTTCCAAAAGTTTCATCAAGGAGTGATGCAAATTAGCATCAGTTTTCAGTGTTTATTGAAGTATATTTAAAGTTTAACATCATACTGCTTGTGTTAAATAATGTTTATATTTTAGGATTCAGAAATAAGATTACAGTAAAAACCGCATGAAACTTTTCCCAGCATGTATGCTTGTAGTTTAGTTTTAAAACACTTTTAAACTGCATTCATATTTATAAATAAAGCATCCAAGACTTAAATATGTGTAATTAAGTTTGTATATATTACATTTAGGCAATCAATCATGCCAGTTTTATGCTTTGTTTGCAAATTTTGTTGCTAAACAAAAATGCCCAAGCTTTGTCAACATACATGCACGATCTTTTTATTGCCTTTGTCATTTTCTGTCTCATGTCATGTTTCTGTCATGAAAAAATAATTGCCAGTAGATTATTCATTTTCTGCTGAAAAGAGTTAACTCTGATAGTGAATTACCAGCTGATCACTTCTGCAAGCAAATAAAATAAAGAAACATAGACACATAACACATAGTCAGTTAATTATGCAAACCTTGCAAGTCTTTAGCATAGATTTGTTTTAACATGTGCTGCATGCTGCTTTGCGTGAATTATGGGGGACAGGATGAAAATGGTGAAATGGAAACACTCTTCCTGGAAAGGCCGATGGACATTCATCTAGTGCACGTGAGTGTTTTGTCCCAAATCTTGCAGGAGCTAGAGCTATTAGAGACTCTCCTCTGTCTTGGCTACTTGCAGTATCCATAGACAGGGTTAACTGCATAGAGCTTTGGTCTTAAACGCATTATTTTAAAAAATACTAAAAATAATGAAAGCCAGAGAAGCATTTTGTACAATCTTGTTTCTGAGTCCTGGCGTTTCTGATGGTGAAAAGTAGTGGGTATGTCAGACTTTTTTTGCAGTCAGTCAGATAAGATTTATAGAAAAAAATCTGAGAGAACATTATGAAGCCAATCAAAATGTTTTTGTTTGAGATGACTTGTTTAACCTGACAGCATGGAGATATATTGATCCAAAAGTACAAATTTTGATTGTGTTCTGGTAAATGGCAAACCTATTCTATGCATGCATTTCAAATAAATTACAGAAAAAACCCACTGTTGTATACATAGTTGTATGCATGCAATGTAATAACAGTTTTCAGAATGTGTATATAACGGATACAGCAAGATAACTCTACTTCGGTCTTGTATCCAAATGTAAAGAAGCAGGAAATAATGCAGAAATGAAGGCATTTATTAATGATTTGTGTGTAATATTCTGTGTGTGTATGTTTTGAGATGCAGGAGATTGATACTAAATGTCTAGCTTTGCATATAAAGATGGTGATGTTCACCATGAAATACATATATTTTGTCATGTCTTTTAATTTCCTTATGGATCATTATACAGGAAGCAAAAGTAAGGAAAGAAAATTTGAAGTGAAGAATGTGTCTTTATCATCACAACTATAAGCAGTAACCAATACTGTTTACACTGTTTGGTTTGAAAAAAACCACACTTTTTATTATTTGTAAATATTGATTGGTTTATCTTATTGGATTAGAGCTGAAAACATTCAATAAAAATGTGATATGTTAACAGGAGGGATTTGCCAGTCAAATGTGAATGTTTATATGTATCTTAATGTCATTCTACTTTAACATATGTAGCTTGTCCTCTCATCATAGGTAGAGGAAATTTGTATTTCTGAGGGTTTGCTTGAATGTACAGGTGAATTATGAGTCACTCATTTGCTACCTGGGTACTGAAAAGCTGATCAAGGTGTTTTCATCTATGCTAATGGAGCGTCGTCTCATTCTGTGCTCTAACCAGCTCAGGTGGGAATATTTACTAACAGTTTAGCGCAAACTTTGCAGCTGTGGCTATTATTTAGATCATTTTCATTTTTCATGAGAAGAGTACGTTATACCATTTAATGTTTTCCTCTGTGGATGTTGCCAGAAATATTTTGCAGCATAGCATTTTTTCAACCCTGCGATCAAGAATTGTCCACTTAATGTACTTATTTCCAGTACATTGATTTTGGTTTTTTTCCTGTTGCTATTCTGTTCAAAATATCAAAACTTACTAGTTTTTGGGAGGGCTTGTGATTTTAAAATTCTTGTGAACAAAGGAATATTTGTATTTTTCAGCACTCTCACACAGACCATTCATGCCTTGGTGGCACTGCTGTATCCTTTCACTTGGCAGCATGTTTTCATTCCTATTTTGCCACTGGAGATGATTGAAGTTTGTGCAGCACCGACTCCATTTATTATAGGCATCTTGCAGACTCACCTTAGCCGTGTCCTCAGCTTGGCACTTGAAGATGTGAGTAGTCAAAACCCTAACCTAGAGCATTTTATTTTTATCCATTTCTTTTTTTACTTTATAGGATTAATTATTGGTGGGAAAGATCAGTCCTACAAAAAGGCTGAATGCATTCTCAAACAAAGCCTGCATATGGAGTTATCCCAATCAGCTACCTCAATTCCAACTATCTAATAGACCTGACCAATAAATAGGGAGAACACAAATTTGACCAACTCCCCATTCCCCCTCATCTCGCCCTTGCCAGTCAGTGAGCTCTCGCTAGTTATTTTTGTCTGGCTGAGAAACCCACAGTGAGGAGGTGGGAGGGAGCTAGTGAGTCATGTCATCTGGTAAGTACTCAAACAAAGGAATTTTACGTCCAAAAATGGCATTTCTTCTTCATTTGTCCCAGATGACATGACTATATAGAAAATAACAAAAGGTGAGGAAACTAATAATAAGAAAAAAATTACATATCCCAATTCCAGTTGGGTGGCATTGCGTGAGGCCCTGTCACCAAACTGATTTACTGAGGAATGAAGGTAGGACAGGCTGGTGAGCTATGCTGTGGGCAATATGCTTCTTCGTAGACACAGTGTTGACTGTGTCCAGAAAATCGGAAGGCACACCTGATCTCTCAAGTAGAACCTATCGAATGTGGAATCAGAACACCAGCCCATTGCCTTAATTGTTTTTTAGTGCTACCTTATGTGAGAAAGGCTAGCTGCTACAGCTTGAACATCTTAGGCCTTGATCTGGACCAGGAATCTGCTCTGGGAGAGAGATCCATTTAAGCTGCCTGAATGACACTTAATCCAGTTCATAATAGTCTCCATAAAAATGTCTACCCTAGCTTCCCTCAAAGAAAGAAATAAATGAGATCTTCCTTACTTGTAGGACTCCATTCTTCTAAGGTAAATGCACAAAGCCAGCATTGGGTCTTGCAGCCTGGCGGGGTCATGTGGTGTTGCCCGTGGCAGCGGAAGCAAGGTGACCTCCTGAGGACCTAACGAAGGCAACCTATTCTTAAGAAAGTTACTGAGCCGTCTGCCCTAAACTGTATACTGGAAGAGTCTGTGGACAAGGCATGAATCTCCTACACTCTTGCTGCTGAAGCAACTGCTGTCAAAAAACAAGTTTTCCAGGTAAGTCCTTGTAACTCTGCTAAGGACAAGGGCTCAAACATCTTGGAGTTCAGAAAGTTGGAACCCACCCAAAATTCCAATATAGAAATAAAACACAGCCTACCATGCAGTCTTTCCCTGGACATATTAGCCAAAAGGTCAGACAAATCTTTATTTCCCACACATCCTAAAGTTTCTGAGGGATTGTCGTGGACAGGGCTGCCAGGTTGAAGCTCCATGAGTGACTCCCATTTATCAGGAGATTGACTTTGACACCCTTCACTTTTGCCAGGACCTTGGACAATAACACTTTGGAGAAAAGGCCCTGAGAAAATTTTTTGGAAAGGCACTATACAAGTCCTCATTCTTATTATTAATAGGCATATGCACTGAGACCCTCTCAAGGTGTAGATAAGGCATCCACCACACAGGCCGCCGGATCAGGAACCAGCAACACAAAGGTCGGTAACTTGTTCCACCAAGTGGCAAACAGATCCACCAACGGCCGGAAGAACATCTGACGTGATGAAACACCTGAAAGAATGATCTGCCCTCTTTTGCTCAGTGACTGGCAAGGATGGGAGGCGGACGAATTGGTCCAGTTTGTGTTCTTCATTTTTGGTCAGGTCTGACCAGTCAGGAGTGGATTGATGGAATTGAGGTAACTAGTCAGGATAACTCGATATGGTCATGTCATCTGGTAGAGTATGAAGAAGAAGGTAAGTAGCATCTGAAAGTGAATGAAAGTTGACTCAGTTGTTTTGTTTTGTTTTTTAATATGTGCACTTAATTTTCTAGGTTATCATCGTTGATCTGGACAAGAAGCTAGTTTTACGATGTGCTGGTGATGAAATGACCATAATACCCCCCAAAGTTCTACGTGCTCTGAAAACAGCCATAAACATGTGCAAAATTGATACAGGTAAGAGAACTAAAAATCCCCTGGACCATTGCAAAAGACCTGCAATTCAGAACTTGAGAGTATTGAGTCGGCATTTCAGCACCTTTTTTTTTTTTTATTATGTTTGGTGCAACAAGCTGCACCTCCCCACTTGTAATGGAGTGATGGTTAGGTGATTAGGTATATTATTCTTTATAGAAGTGGTGGTTAGGTACACCGTTGTGTTTATTTGAGCGGGGATGATGTATATGCTGTTTGTTTGAGGGGTGGTCGGGTGCACCATTAATTTGTTCATGTGTGTCTGCAGATGCTAAAAACTCACAGTGGCTGATTGTAAAAGAAGCTTTCCTGAGAATGTTTGTGGAAGTTGTAGGCCACTTTGGTCAACACATTACCACCCAGCAGGATGGAACGAAAACACTCTCGGTGGGTCATCATGCAAGCAATAATTGTACTGGATGGCTAGTGTAATGGGATCTCTTAAAATGTAACTAGTGTTCAGAAATATTAAAAGAGAAGAATACATGAGAATGAAAAGGTCAACTTTTGGTGTGTACAACAGCATTAAGCACCCTCATTAAATTGTTAATAGCTGACATACTTTCAAGTCGTAGCTGATTTGTCTTCAAGAGGATTGAAAATGAAACTATGTTACAATGTTCTACCTATTTAATTTAGTTGTATGATTATATATCTGTCAACAGTTTCACATATTGCTGACTTTTTTTGTGGTCAAGATAACTTCTTTGAGTTGTTGCTAAATCCACAATGCAATTTAGCGAAGTGCTTCAAGCAGAAATTGAGGCTAAAATGTTTTTGCCATCTCCGGTCAAGCTAAATAGCCATTGCATCATTACTTAAAGATTTCTTATTATCATACAGCGGGAACAGTTCATAGCAGGTGTTCAGTCAAAGAGCATCCGCCAGTTTCTGGAATGGTTCAGTGAGACACAGATGTTTCACACATTCATCAACATGCAGCTCGAGCGACAGGAGTGGGCCACGATGGGTAGGCATTCACTCTTTCCTTTTGATCAATCTTTAGGAAAGCATGTTTATTCACTTTTTTAGTGTGCATGTATCCTATGGGTATGACTTCAGCTTCTTCTTTCACTGCCTTAAGATAATAAGTATGACTTTACATTTTTCCTCTGACTGTATTTCCCCATTGGGGTATAACTTCACCTCTTCTATCTTATTGCTGTCTTCACCCAGTGGGGATCTCTTTCTTTTCACAAATGGTTTTGATTTCATCTCTTCCTTGTAATCTCTGCCTTTTCTATTATGTGTCAACATTACTGGGAATGGGTTGTGTGACTTTACAGGTTAACCCAAGTATTTTGTTGATCTTGTCAATATATTATTTCCAGATCTCTTCATGACACGCCTAAAGGAACACCAAGAACAACAGATGGACACTTCGAGATGCAAAGGTATAGGTCAAAAGGTGAAAAACATTGGGAAAGCCATTAAGACTAAACTTGTCACCTAATATTGAATCTCTTCATAGCCCCTTTTGTGAAAAAAGAGAAAAGCAAGTGCTATCGGGTGTCCTTTGCAGCTATCTCCTGCTTATGCTGTTCCTTTTTGAAAAAAAAAAGTTTTGATATAGAGACTGAAAAAGAATATGCCAATGATAATAGGTTACTTGCATTCAGTTTGATAGATTTTTCTTACTGTGAGATTTTAGGAAGTTGGTCTGCAAGGAGCATCAGAATCTTTTAAAAAAACCTGAAGATGGTTCAAGTATTCTGTAGTTTTGTTTTTTAAGTGTGTCAACTTTTCCTAGCCTAATACTACAAGGAAGATGTGTGGCATTTAAAGTATTTTGCCTCTTTTTATGTATGACAAGAATTGGCATGAATTTTTTTTTAATGGTTGCATATTTCATTTTTTGGAATGCAGCAGATGTTGATGTGATACCAGAAATGGCTTGCTGAAAGATTAGTTCTGAAGATTTGCATGCATATCTTCCATCAGCAGTCCTTAATTTGTCTTACGGACATCATAATGGCTAAATAGGCTGATTTTTTAAATGCATTGTGTTAAATATGAGAAAGAGTTTGTATGTCAGAGGTGAGGTCTCAAAGCACAAGAATGTTTCTGCTCATCAGCTGTTGTTTGCTGAACTCTAAACTTCTTTTCATACATGCTGCTGAATAAGCTGAAGATTTAACATTTCTTTTCATCAGAAATGAGTAAGACATTTGAAAAACTTGTACTGGACCTTTCTTTTAATCATGATATGCATTCTCAAAATGTTTGTGGGGTATAAGTCTTCGTGATGGTGACGTAGTTTAATTTTAGCTTATTCCTTGTTTACTCCTGGAGGAGCATAGGGCCACAACAGATGGTGATATAGCAAGGTTAATTATGACTCAGAAAACCTGTGTTTACTAGTCCAAGTGTTCCTTCAAAGAGCTAAAAAAATGTTTTCGTGGCAATAGCAAAATCAGATTGAACAAAATCGGCACAGAGACAGAAGTTTTTTTTAGCTATTGTTGGTTGGCTCTTTATGACACAAATATATAGATATGCATAGTATGACATGCATACACTTGCACACACAGACATACTCATGCATACAAAAATCCAGCTGTGTGTAGATGTTATTGAGAACACACAAAACTGACAAAAAACTGCATTTGAAATAACAATAGGAATTCAGAAAGATGTCCTCATTTATCAGTGGTGGAGTAGACCTACCTCTAGAATATGTGTTTCTTACCGAGTGATTTTTTTTTTTTTTCTTTGAATCAGATTTTCTTGGTGTGTGTCTCTTCTATTTAAATTGTTCTCCCTCTTCTATGGATGCATGTGCAAATATTTGCTACTCCTGTTGTGAATCTAGTTATTATACTATATGGCATACTTCATCATGTTTGAGAGCATGTTTAAGTGGACAGTTCCATGATGCTTTGCTATTGTGTGACGCTCTTCAGGCATTTTGAGAAATAGCTCATACTCATATGTGAGTAAATTCCTCCTCCCATGAGTGATTGTATTCACTATCGAGGAGAGAAAAAAAAAATCATCCAAAGATCTTTTAAAGAAACTCATTGTAAATAATTATAAATTGTTGTTTATATCATCCTTTTGATGGTTATCATTGTTGATGTTTAACTGTTTTGTTCAAGAGCCATATTTTATATTTTTACAGGTCACCAGTGTTTTGCTATTTAGTTTAACAATTGTGTGCCACACAGTTTATTTTGAGAAGAGCATTTTGATTTATTCAAACCCAGTTTCAGATGTATATAGACTTGAAATATCTGCGCACTGTATCTGATTTTGCAGTGACAGTTTAATCAATGTAGCTTTGCTGTCAATGTAAAGGTACTTTTTGTAAGTGTTGTAAAGATGACGAAGATGATTTTAAAGTTATGAAGAAGGCAGCAACATCTACTTTAAATGTGAGTGGGACAGATTTACTGAAAGAAAATTCTTGCTAACAAGAAATACAATTTTTACCCTAATTAAAGCAATTTTTGCCACTATATTTCCTATGATAATATGAATGCTGAATATAGCACAGGAGAAGGAAAATTCCCAGCCTCCCTGGTAATTTGTCTCATCCAGATTTGACTGTAGTTTTGTGGATAAACTAATAATCCTCTCAGAACACAGTGGTGTGTCTCAGTGTGTGGGGAGAGGTATATCCCAGGTCATTGTTCAAAGATTATTATCTCACAGGGTAATGAGACAGAGCTCACAAAATACAGAGATGGGTGTGATCTGCCTCACCAAGCTGTATGCTGTCTGAGTTAGTGCATTCTTCTTGGTTCTGAGATGTGCTGCAGAGCACGGAGATGTATCACAGAGTTGCTCATCTCACAAGGAGACGTATCATAGAATGTCATTCTGTGACATCTAGATGACCTGAGAATATTACAAGATTTTTTTTCCTAGATTCAAGCTGCATCCTGTACAGCCATGGATATCTCACAGATTATTAGGTTGTGTCCCATGGAGGCATCCCACAAAATACTATATATCATATAGAGTTGTATAGAGTGTGTAGTCCTATAGAGTATTGAGTTTTGGAGTGAGAGTTGTTGAACACAACATTGGGCATATTAGCAAGATATTTCATTTGCTACGAGTAACTGTCCTGCTGATTTCAGTCTTGATTTTTTCCCAGATGTGTGTTTCGTGCGTATTATCCTTTTGATTGTTCTATAGTCTGTCAAGGGAATATTTTGATGTGTGATAGTAAAACTGTGATACCATATGAGTTGTAGCAAAACTGTTCAAATTATAATGTAGTTTAGGATTTGTTGTCTTGCAGTTTATGTAGCCTGTTCATAATGTTTGTAGCTGGTCACACTAGGTTACTTTAAATATGAAAAGCCATTAATAAGTTTGATCAGTGTGGATTAATAATGCTGCTCTTGATTCTTGACGAGGAAGTTTGTAGCTGTACATAGAACTTCCAACAAGCAAGTCCCAGCACTTGGCTATAGAAGTGTGCATGTTTACTGAAAGGGGAAGGACTTCAGTGCTTTGTGGGATCAAAGATCAGCTTCTGAAGACCAGCAGCTTTTGTCAGAATTAGATTATGGTCACCGTCTATATAAAATTATCACGAAGTATGGTTATGTTGAAAACAGCAAGTAGGTGTCCAGAGAGAGCAGACAATGAAGCATTGTGACTGGCATGCTGACACAGGAGCTGCACTTTAAGGGGGAAAAAAAAAGGAACACCCTGTTATGATCAACCCTCAATTTTCTGAGAAGTGGTGGTGATGCACTTGAACAAGTTAATGGGTTAAGCTTTGCAAGGCTGGGGTGGGTTGAACACTTCCTGCTTACCCAGCATGTTAGTACTTGATATCTGTGAGGATAAAAAGCACTGGAGGTTGGGGTGCACTTTTTACATGACAAAGCTTGGACACAATGAACCATTCATATTCACTTTTCGTATGGACTATGAAACATTTTACTTCTGACTTTTGTGATTTCTGAAACCAGTTTTGTTCTCACTTTGACAGTTTCATTTATCTTGCTTCCTGGTGAGGCTAAATTTTAAAATGAAAAGATGAATTTCTCCCATTTGCATATTTACTCTTGCAACATACTTGACACCCTGTTACATGTGGCGTAAGACCTTAATTTAGCATGTAACTGGTGATATTGTCCTGCTTTATAGTACATACCACCTGTCATTTAACTCATTGCTTATTGAAATACATTGTCAGAAAGTTTTAGCGTATTGTATTTATAGCTTTGTAACGATTTTTCATATAATCCTCCTGTTTGTTGTCAAATGAAGTGTGTTGTTACCCATTTTCAAAGGTTCTTATTGTAACTGTTATAGATGTGTCTACTTGTCAGTTATGTCTTTGTTGTCAAATATCTGACTTGACATTAATGTGACTCAAAGTAATGTAGCTGAAATCCTAGGTCAGTTCACTTTCAGTAAGAGTGCTTCTTATGTTTCTATTACTGTGCTTTAACGGATAGCTGTTGTCTTAGCTTTTGTGATTGTGAAATGAATGTGTGTGTGTGCATCCATAAATGTGCATGCAAACATGTTTGTTCATTCATAAGAGATCATGTCAATATGAGACTAAGTCACTTATCATGAGACTTGTGCCACAGGCACTCAAACTTCAGCTGATTTGAAGAGCTGAAAATTGAATGTGTTCATTAAGACAAGGTGATTTGCCGGCCTTTTTTTTGTGTTTACTAACATTGCTGATTACCATGAGAGGGTTCACTGTACCTTCCATGCTGATGTATATCAAGACTTGGCTAGCTTTCCATGTGGCATATGTACTTACAAAATTCTATGAGAAAATCTATTTGCAGAATGGAAAAGGGGCATTTAAATGCATGAGCATTGCATATTTCCATTTATGGCTTCGGTTGCTTTCCATTTCGGATAGGAATTTGTCCCTTTCTTTCTGTGGACAGAGTACACTAACAGCATTTTGACTGTGGCTTACCTTAGATTTTAACAACCCAAAGCCTTAGGAGTCTGTGATATAATAGCTCCCACCCTTGCTGCTTGTTTGTATTGGATTAATGCTGTCAATCCAGTCAGTGAACCCACATTTATGTTACTGAATTGTTTTTTTTTTAAGACAAGTAAACAGCAATACATACTCCACCCTTTAGAACCTACAATCAGTTTTGTGTTAACTCAAGCTTTATGCATGGATTTTTCATGTGTTTTTCTTTAGGAAATTTAGCCCAGTTTGCTTAGTGACCAGCAAACAAATTTTTTGGTTTGCTTTTTGTTTTATCACTAGCATAATTAAGGCATTGCTTCTTGTTTGTTAAATAACTATTAACTTGAACCTGTGACAATCTCAAGTGGTTTTTGTCAGTGGCTTACAGTTATATTTACAAACACTTTTGGTAATAAAATGCTGTAATATAGGGCATAATTCATTTAAACATTCAAGTATGTAAGTGATCCCAAGTCCCACAAAACATTTCATTTAAAGCTTCTATATGATCATTTTGAGCTTGTATATATAAAGCTTATGCTTTTTTGTTGTTCCCTCTTCACTGCCACCACTGGAGTGTCATATTTTAGCCACCAGTCATTTCAGACATTTTTCTGTATTATTTTTCTTTCAGTGCACCAGCAGAAATGCGCAAAGCTTTGATACATGTATTTCTAAATTTTTACTTTTGTTAAAAATCCATGTAGATGATTCAACTGTTTTATCAGCATCCTTGAGCTGGTATAATTTTGTTTACCGTTACAAAACGAGGCGCTAAAATAAACTCAAGAGGAAACCACTGTGCTGTTAGTTCTCAAGGCAGATGAAGAAGAAAGAGAAGGTGCTGACTGTATTCTTACTTTCCAGCAAGTGTTAGCAGACTGATGAGGGTATGACAATTGTGACATTTGTTGATAATATGATTTTATTCACAAAGATTCATGGTATAATTCTCTAGTTATATGTTATTTATTATATTTTGGTTTGTCTACTAGTCAAAGAGACACAGAACTTGCTGTTAAAGAACAGCAGTGAAGCACACCATGACAAAAAAATTATGAATTGTAGGTTCAGATTTCATCTTTTTACACACATTATATCATTGGATATGGTATATGTTTATAGGGATCTGCTTTCCATGTTATAACCTTAGTTGTTAGTTTGATGTAAACCAACAATGATTGTGCCATTAACCATCAGTGTCAAGACCTTAACCCCTGACTTACCAATGTAAAGGAGTAGACTGGTCATCCCATGCAGGACTTGCTCACCATCACTCAAGACATGTCTGAATGGCGAGCCTTGTCATTTGTGTCTGTTGATACGACTGGTACCAATCAAGGGATGAATGAATGTCATGGTAAACGTAAATTGTAACCTTCAATAATGTAGCTTGTCTCATAACAGAACAAACCATATACAAATAATTTTACAGTTTAGAATAGCAATATGCAAGGATTTGTGAGGTTTAATGCTATCAAAAAGTTGGAGTATTTTTGTTGTGGAGAGCACTGGGTTAAACTTTAACATGAGATTACCAACAGGTAGACAGATTTGATCCCCAAACTTAAATGTCAAAGATGTGAAGTACAAAGCATGCTGTCACTGTAACTTGCTGTGGAAATTTATAGCAAGAGCTTACATACACTGACAAAGCTCATAATTCTGACTAGAAGTCATAAGTAGTCAGCCAGTAAAAGCCCTACTTCTGTGCTCAAAATGGATCAAATGGCAGTGTGGCTTGGGATGAGTTGACTTGCTCAAGACGGATACAGTACATATAGGATCCTGTCCAGTGTCATTTATTCATTTCCTTGTGATCAAGCTGTACTCATTTTTCATCTGCCTGTAACTATTAAATATGCATTTTGGCTTCTGAAATCAGTTGTTGTTATTCAGGCTATCTGAAGAGTGACGGAAATTGAAATCATGCATCCTAACCCCCTTCCCCCATGCATGCCACACCACTCCATACAATCTTTTTTTGGCTTTTTGTGTGAGTGGGTAATTGAAAGATGGGTTGTGTGCGTGTGTGCATAAAAACAAGACAAATGAAAGAAGTAAATTTAAGCTGATGAAGAGCTAAATGTATAGAACCATTATAATACTCTCTTTATTAAAAGTCAAAAATATATACACCCTCATATCCATATGTACAAGTACATTATGCTCATCATATGCCAACAAAACAATCTGTGGGTCAACAAACTGTTAAGAGTATGCATCTGTTGATAACCTTTTGATCACAGCAACTGATCCTTTCAACATTCCTACACAACATCTGACTGCATTTCTGCAATCTGTTTGCATGTACTTAAAGGCAATCATTCTGGGGTAATTTTCAACACTTCAAGTGACATTCTAAACAGTCTAACAGGCACCTTCACAAAATATGTTTTTCATATTCTGCATGCTTGTTTGCAAGCACACTGTACACAAAGTATTCAATGGAAAGAATAGTACAAATGTGCTCTGAACATCAGCAGGATAAAAACATCCAGAAAAAGAAATTGTTCATGCACAACTGCTCAGCTTTTCATTCATTGATGCCTCTCTGTCATGAGCAAGAAAAGTTGCAGTTGTGAAAGATACAGAAGGCCGGAATATTCTCTAATAATTTCTACAAAATGCACACATCATTCTGTAGATGGTTTGTCTATTTTTTCCCCCTCATCTATTGTGGTTACTAATTTTTGAAACCATGTCTGTTTTTATCCTAAGAAATTGTAACAGTTTCAGTCAACTGGTGCAACAATCTGAAGTTATTCAATGGATGTGGTGGTAGGGAAATTGAACATTTGAACATTGGCTAAACTGAGTATGACAATATTTCATTAAAAACACCTCAAGCTTTCAAAAGTTGTCAAAGATTGTTGCAAGACATGTCTATGATAATTCCTTTAAATTTTGTAAAGGATATGGTGTAGCTCTGCAATGCTGGTGCTGAGGTAATATGTTTTAAATAAAGTTTATTTACAGGAAAATAGTTTAGAATTGGCCTTTACAGATTTGGCAGAGAGGTGTCCAGACTCTGCTAAAGGACTGTAAAAATTTTAATATTTAATTTTAATACACAAAATTCAACTGCACAATATTTTTTTTAAATTCAAACAAACAGCTTAAAACAACCAAAAAGTAGAGCATTCCTCTAACAAAAAAAAAAATTTAATAAAATTTTTGTACTTTTTGTTTGTGCATGATACTATAAATTAGTCCCATCATACATAAACATGACAATATTTCATGCATTTCCAATTTTTAATAATTTTGATTGCATGTTTGTAATTCATCACAATATAATAATTTTACAATCAACAAGGGCATGTTCCACAAGAATACTGGCCCTGACCTTGAGATATAAATTCAGAATTCTGACAGGAAGACATGTTGAATAGAAAATTAGGACAGCAAACTGCAGTCTGATGTAAATATAGACCAACCTGTGGCAGAAAAGCCAAAAGAGGTTTGTCAACACACTTTTGATGATGACAAAATAATTCGGTGGGAAAATAGAGCTCACAAATTAGGTCATTAAACTCCTTTGATTCTTGGCATCCTGCAAGTAAATATTTTTAAGCTTTGCACACATATACATAATTTTTATATTTGCATAGTTGCAACACATGGACAGGTTATTCATTTTAATGCACTAAATTGATTTAACTGCTCTTTCCGCATAAAGTAATCTTTAAACTGCTTTTATCTTACAGAAATTTTGACTCTACATTCTAGTACTCCTCTCAGGCACATGCATGCCTGCGCACACACATACACATACTTATCCTACAAACCCCTACCTCAATTATAAATGGTTAGCATCCTCCTTTTTTGCTTTAATTATTATAAAAGTCAGATCTTACAAACGGGAAATCTATATTTAGTTAGATGTATGTTGTTATGATGTCAGCCAATCAGAGCTGGTACTATATATTAGGCATATTTCTGGATAATAGTGATGTCACAAGTTGGACTTCATTCTGTGCATGGTTATATTTGTAGATGTATGTCTCAAGAACAGGGGTAGCGACTCATCCACATTTGGGGAAAATCTCACCCTGCACTCAGCTCAATCCAGTGATTTAAAAAAGACTTTTTATCATGCTAGATCTTTAACAGGAGACATAAATGTGCTACAGTTTATGTTCATTTGAACTAAACTTGTTAGAGTACATAAAAATTACAATGGGACCTGTCATAAAACAATCATCAGAATATGATGAACGTATAATTAAAAATACTTGCAATCACACACACAGCTTCAAAGTGAAAAATGATCTTCACAGGTGAAGTTCTACAAAAATGGCATCAAGGTCCAGTCCAGTAACAAAATATTGTCTTTTACTCAGCAGAGTTACTGATGACTTGTGATTCAAACAATCTGCATGCTCACAACCAGTCTTTTGTACTAACTTTTTTTTCTGTTCCATGAAGGCATGTTTCATGCAGTTTAGTAAACATATCTTTTTGTCAAATGTTCTTGTAACAACTATTTTCCTGTTTGTTATACGATATTCCTCAAATTATATTTTATGGATATTTTCTATATATTCATTGTCTCCTGGAAGAATTAAAACACTTTTATTTTTTAAACATAACCATTAATGTTTAGATGTTTCAAAAATGATACTTTTAAGAGCATATTTTGTAGAAATCACCAAACCTTTTATCAGCACAAGCAGACAGCTGCAAAGACCATGTGAATTTCTTGGCATATAAATTAATGCAAACAGTTTAAGGAATTATGCATTAAACTCACAAAGTGAATCAGATAATAACTTTAAAAAATACCCTCCTTGTATGAAAATTACTGAAAATAAAAGGTTGATACAGACTCAAAATAGTAAGAGACAGAAGGTGCACCAACAACATCTTTCCCTTCAGCTCTCTGGGATATATATATATCCATAACACAACTAAAGGAGAATGAAGATACATTTTAAAAAGTAGCTTCATATCCTCAAGGTTTGATCGGTGTAAAGTTACAAGATCTTTTTGCAGTGAAAAAATTGTAAATTACAGAATAATTTATAAATAAGAGTATTGCAGAAATGTGGTATCAACAAGATTCGTTGTTTCCCCCCTTGCACCCTGGTATGTATGTATATTGTTTCATTGTAATGTGCATTTGTACAAAGATATGTTTGCACTCTACAATATGTAACATATATACATTACAAGCAGATAAATTCTGATTTTAAAGAGCACTTATTTTAAGAAACATACAAAACTGTATTTTATTTTGGTTTGTGGCTATAGACATGAAAAGCATACATGTTCTTAAAGCAAAATAGCAACAATAGGTACAAAGTCTATGATTAAAGAGCCACTTATAAAATTGTCCAATACCATCAGTGCAATCACTTTCTGTGATTATGAGCAAGCCATGATCTCCCTTTCAACACATCTGATCAAACTTGGGGAAAGATTATTTTCATGGCTAAATCCTTCCAAGGGAAAAAAAAGTTTAGGTCACAAAGTGAAAAAAAAATTTCAGCAGTATCTTCAAAGGGTTCTGAATATATCACTGCAAGTTCACCATAAAGTGTGACCATCCTGACATTCCGGTCACTTAATTCACCAAACTAAGCAACTACTTGATCAGGCTTTTGATCAAACAATCTGACAAAAACTTCTGAGTGAGGTATACAAATACGTAGATAAATATTACACCAGAAGCAAGTAAGAAGTTTAAAACAAAAAATAAAATCAAAATTCATGTTGGCTTAAAAAATTGCTGATCTTTTGCTAACGATTCAAGTGTTACACCTCAATTTTGTCTTTAGACTACAAAATACTGTATTGGGCAAGAACTGGTTTGTCACAACCAAACAGCAACATGACTGTATGAGCGCAATGCAAATGATATGAATGTTTAAAAAAAAAAAAAAAACAATGGAATGAACAGTTAATAATATGCATATCAAGAATAAACTTCAGAATATGCTAGCACAGTTACTTTTACTCACAGGCATCTAAAGAAAATAACAGCAAACCTGTATGTAGGTGTCTCTGTCTTTCTCTGATTATGTGCATGTGTGTGTGTGCACATAAGTGTGTATGCAAGTCAAGTGCATGAATGCATATGTGTGTGTAAAAATGTTAACAATCTAAACTATATAGCTTAGGCTACCCCCCAAAAACAAAGCTACACAAAACAGCTAAATACTCTAAAACAGCATGACATTTTAAGATACTGTATACTACAACATCAGCAGCAGCAGCAGCAGCAGCAGCAAATTAATGCAAATTTAAGGACAGTTCGTTGCATGAACCTCACCAACAGCACAAAAATAAGATCTGATGTCACAAGTGAATCCATTTTTCTCCACAGTGAACATTTACACCGCACACACACATGCATGTGCACACACACAAACACAAGTGCTTATACAAGCACACTTCTCTCTCTCTCCCCCTCCCTCCATTCTGGCAGTATTTGAGAACTGCCGAATGTCTCCTAAAACAGCAGGAATGGTGATACTGGCCAGACTGGTGAAACTGCTCTCATTTCACAGACATCTCTGTTTGCTTTGTCTTTCAGAGAATAACATTGGCTTGTCGGCTGATTCTACTTTTAGGGACAAATTGATCAGGATTGGCAGTCAGCTCTGCTTCATACTGCTTTTTTATATCTGCTAGCTGTCCTCCAGACCAGGTCTTGCGTCTTTCCGCTGACATCATTTGAAAATTTAAAAAAGCATGCATTAATTGCCTGTGGCATGAATGTTGTTAACTATATTACTATCTGTATAGCAAAAATGGCAATTTGAGAACATGACAAATAAATCATCAAATTCTTTCAAAGATGTTGCTGGGGTGCTGGGTCCTTTTAGCAGGCTTTGTAAGGTCTCGAGATGCTAAACAAATGACTATATTCCTCTCTCAATTCAACAGCTGGACCAATGAATAAGTCAAAAGCGCTGTTAGAAAATCATCGTAAACAAAGTCTTTTATCCTTTGTATGCCAGTTTCTGTAGTTTGTCTGTCCATGATAGGAACATTTAAAACAGTACTGTGCATATTTGTTCTAAGAGTGTCAAGCAGATGAACCTGACTTCTTTTCTGATTAGTAAATTGTCAAATAGGTCCATACCAGAACATGCACTAGATGATCTGTCTTACAGAGTTCAGGCAAACATTATGCTATGCCTGTATCATCTGTACCCTCCTCTATTCAGCTGCTCAGCTATAGATAAATTGTTTTAAATGGTTTTAGATGTAAGACTGCATGTTTTTGTGTTTTACTATGAGACACCATTTGCATTATCCTTATCTAGAAACAAGCAATTTTTTTCTGTTTTTCATAACAGAGCATAAGTTGGTCATTTCACTTCAAATCAATGTAACATGAGTTTAACTGCACATTTAGTGAAGATACTGGTTACCTCAACAAGGGGCAATACATGATCTTCAAAGACGAAACTCCGACCATTCAAGGGTTTTTTTTTCTAAGCATGTCTGTGTGCAAAGATTTCCTAACGAGGGGAGAAGATTTATAATAAGCTGTTTTTTGCAGAGGACAGAACAACATAAAAAGCCCAGCTAAAATCTAGTCCAAGTCTGCATTCAGTTGTGAAAAGTTTTGGAAATACATTTTCCAAATGTGGACAATGCTGCGTCTCCTTTGCTAAGTGGAGGAGAAAATTTTTTTAATTAACTTGGCCTTCAAACTAATGTGCTAATATTAAGTGCAATGCCATGGAGAGAAAAGACACAATAATCTGGCAGAAAATGCTGAAAAAAGCCACACACCTGCTGCTTTCTTGCTGCGCTGTGTCACCTGGCGTGCCAGTTCTTGGTTTAGTGTCAACAACTCTGTGCGTTCCTGTTTTTCCCTTGCCAGCTGGCTGTGAGTGTGGGATACTGGCATCCCGTTGATGTCTGGCTGTGACATGGCTAGGATGCTATGTCGAGCAACAAGAGGTGGAGAACAAAGGGAATGTTGATGATGCAAGATCAGGGAAGATCACAATTAACAGACTAAACTGTCACCATTCATGGTGTGCTGAACTTGCATTCAGGCTGTCAAGTGAACATGAGCATTGCAGTAGTTTGCTTAGTACTCTTTACACTATATTCATTAACTGCTATCAAATTCAGAGTGAGGCCATGCCTCGAGAGTGAGTCATTCTATTTCTACTCATCTCTGTTTGTGGAAGAAAAACATGACAATAACACCTGTACTTTGGGTATAAAAGGTTAATTTCTAAATGTCATACATGCATAAATCTAGATGTCTGATGGACACATACTATCTCTCTAAGTTGTACAACTCTGACAAGATCAATGAAACATAAATCCCTAAATGAAAAACTTTCTTAATAGACAATACTGACACTTTATCTTCTGAATAAGCGATTAAACTTGAAGCAATAAAAATAATTCTAAATTTGAGTGTTAAGCTATGTTATTAATACTGGATGATCCTGAGGTCAAGCTTAACATTTACTTTCTGACATAAAGTTTGACAGAAAATATTCTTCAATTCTTCAGACATACACAAAGTAGGTCTGTCTTCCTTTAACAGTGGGTATACTCTAAGGCCTGTATAAGTGCACTAGAATTTCCCTCTACCACATATTACATCATGCGATGATTGCTCTCCTGTCTTTAATTTTAATTACTTACCATGTAAGCACAAAAGGGTTAATTTCTCAGCATGTAAGAAAAACTTGCTTTGTAATAAAAAATTTCTGAACAATTTTTAATCAAAACATAAAATATAAAAGGAACAGAGATGAGAACACTTTGCATTTGACTTTAAATTCCATCTGACTTTAAATTAAACTTTAGTATTTATAAACACGTTTGCAGTTTCTGTCTGCTATGGAAATTCTGATTTCTGAACACTTTTAACCTGGTATGCCCAACCATAAAAAAAATTCTTTAAGCTGAATATAAAGAAATAGCCATGCCAAGCGGGCATCTGGTTAAATTTTACACTTGTCAGCATGCATGCACACACAGCAAAGCAAAAGGGGAGGAAACATGCAAATGAACTGCAGACAACACAGTGATCTGGCATCATATTTTGCTGAAAACATTCGAAGTTCGAAGCCAACTAACTTTTGCACTTGACTGCAATATGGACAAATTTGTATGTCTTAAGATCCTAACATTAAAGGCTTCACACTGTAGACAATGCTGGGAAGGAGGTGAAAAACTCAACAACACCCAGCCAGAAGCAGCATGATTTTGTTTTTGTCATTTTTGAGGGGTGAGGAGGGAGGAGGCTTCAGTAATTCAAATATCAAGTGTGGAAGTTACTCAAAAACAATTGTTTTTTTTTTAAATGTGGCCAAAATCAGGAGTGCACTAATGGAAACGTCTAAAACAGGAAACTACAGTCTCAAGTTTAAATAAAATGTTTCTGGATTTTAAGGGGACAGGCAAATGAAGACATGGCAGGAAAAAAATAAGAAAAAAAATTAAAAATAAAAACTTACTGGATTACATCAACGTGAGTGCAACTCTCTGCCTATTCAACGTGAGTGCAACTCTCTGCATGTAATGGACAATCACTTCCCTTATAGATTATACGTGTTGTCACAAAGATTCTGTATGAAGACTGGAATAAGTTACTGCATAACATATGCCCCGGTGTGGATAATTTCACTAACCAGTGTATTAGTGTCAGGATGCCTAGCCAAATGTAAGTTCGTGCAGCACTGCTTGATTTCTTAGTAAGACAAGCCAATCCAAGACTTGTCCATAAATTTGAAGCAAGTTTTGGACATTATGCTGGCTGGACATCAACAGCATATAGTATATTCTACTATGAGCTATTTGAAAACATTGGTTGTATTGTTGTTTAAAGGGATGAATATTTATGTTATAAAAACCTGCATGTGGAAATGCTGTCTTCATAAAGAAGGAAAAGACTATAGAGCAATAATTTAGTACTTGTCTCGGCCTATCTCAATATATATCCGTCATAAAGTACAATGAGCTTAGGTCTCCAAGGGGGACAATTTCGCTCTCTTCTGGCTGGGCAGATGGAGTGGCAACCTCTTTCCAGGGACAGATAATAGATTGTATACCTTTGATGTGCCAACATGCGTTTGATACGCTCAGCTTTCTCCTGCCGTTCAACTTTCTCCTCTTCTGTCAACTCTTCAGCATCGGCTTCAGGATCATACCGTTCAGGGATCTCAACCTTTTGTGGCTTGTAAAGCTGTTAGGTTGTCATAGAAATGAGTGAGATGCAGTCATTCTGTTTTGTGCATTACATGCTTACTTTTGTTAGTTTGCATAAATGACATGGAGTGAAGATTACAAACACAATGGACACATTTCTCATCACCCACAAAAAGAAAGTTGGGATTCCTCCCCTCCTCTACTTCATCTTTTGCCTCCTCACCCACCTTCCTTCTCATTCATTAAGACCTGAGATATGAAGTTTCTTAAAAGCCTTTATTCCCACTACAAATTCTTACTTCCTGTCACCTACTTAATAGATGTATTTTTTAAAAGCCTTTAACTACTCAAACATAAATTAAAAAATAAAAGCCTAACCATCACTGCTGCACTTTAACTACTTTAAGCTTACTGATCACTCAACATGCAATATACTCCCCATTAGTACCCGTTTTCATGCACGTTATGACCCTTTTGACTTTATACCATGCATTTTAATCTAGTGTCATCAGGAGTATATGCAGACAACAAATATACATTCAGTATCTTGGATATTGGAGAGAAAATCTGAGCAGAATGCAAGTACTAATCACAGAACAGTGGCAAAGAACTGCAGGTAAAACAAAGAGTGGCAAAAATGCCAAGCAAACCAAAACCTGCCCTGAGACTGAAACAAACATTTATGCATTTATGTAGAAAACAGAACATGGACAGAATGTCTGTTCCCAGCAGACCCGAACAGTTTGCAAAAGAATTTTTTGGGCTGTTATCAAAAAATGCTTATTCCAAACACTTATTCCTCTACTTGCAATAAAAAGATTGCATAATTCTGATTACTACAAGCAACAGACTTTATATACTCACAATCTCTCGTTCAATGAGGCTTTGATCTATCTGGTCAAGTTTGTCCATCTGAGTCTGGGAGCTCTTGACGATATCAGGCACATTGTCAATCTAATGTTAACAAAGGCAATAATAGTATGCACATGCATGTATGAACACACACATATGCACATGTGTTTACACACATAAACATTCTGACATCAACAACTGTTCTTTTTACCTTCTAACATAAAAACTTTTCTGCATGAATACTTTAAAAATCCAAAGAAGACTGCATATAGAGTTCCTCTATTCATTCCCCTCTATCACCATCATTTGCAGAGTAAAAAATACATGAACCATCTATTAATAGACTTTGTCATAAATTACATGCATTGTACTAAAAGACAAAAGGTTTGATTCTGTAACATGAAGCATGTGTGCATATATAAATACATTAGCATAAGCATATCTGCATATATAAATAGCATGCACATATGAGTGCATACATGCATGTGCACGCACATATATATATATGAATGAATCAAAATCTGAGTAGAAAGTTGTAAAGGGGTAGATAATGTACATGTCTGATGACATGCAACATGCTGTTACCCACCTTTGCATTAGAAATCAGATCACCTGCAGAAGAATGGAAGGATGAACTCAAAAACGCCTGGGATTCCAAGCGTGTTGGCTCACTGGATGAGATCGTCAGGTAACGGCCTGTTGGGGATCTTTTGGCATCTAACATTCCTGTATCCAAAGCTGCCAGTTCTGTAGACCATGGGGGCAGACCAGGCAAACCTGAGTTGTTACCTCTCTGCGCATATGCTGGTAGACTGGATGATCTACTATGAACTGGCTCCTGCAGGTGAGAGTCCAGCAACACATCAGCAACACCTGATTGACCATTGCTCACACGATCCCTCGTGCCATTGTTCACATTACTAGCACTACCCCGCAATCCCAGGAAAGATGAACTTGGTTTAAATCCACGGATCACACTCTCTGGGGTATGCTGTGCACCAAAAGGTGATCCTGATCCTGAACCAACACCTAAAGTACTGAGAGCAATTTCACTCCTAAATGGTTTTGACGTTTTGTCCTGATAAGGTGTAAATGGTTTGGGGGCCAAAAGTGCTAATGATGACCGTCTAGAGTTGCTGGCTTCGCCTCCATTGTTGAGTGCTGGCATTGACCCTGATCGTTGCAAGTTTTCATAAAAAGGTGCCGCAGACAACTGAGGACCGCGGCCAGAAAGGTCAAGGCTGGACTGGCTGCTGGTGTATGATGGGTATCGTGCATGAATGATTGTGCTCATCTGTCACAAAAAAGATCATCTTTCACAGTTAATTATATCAAGCACTGATCTAAGATTAGGTGAAAGATTACCTGGAGTTCTGTACTATTCTGATTTCACTTGAATAATTCGTTAAACTTACCATTTTATTTTTCACTGTGACTTTAAATTAGTTTTATTGTTAATTTCAAATAAACAGCAAAAGTAGATAGCTATAGTTTAACACTCTTCATCAACCTTTAACGTTCAGAGCTATTTTTGTATTCAGTAATAAGCTAAGAGGAAAAACTTTAGTGTAATATGTCCACATATTTAAGACACATTATTCACCAATAATATACCATCATGACACAATTATGAATGGTTAAGTTTCCAGCACTTAAACAGAGTAAGCAACAAAGTGCAAATACCTCACTGTCTGTCGAACTGACTTTCAAGGCCACTTCTTGCAAGTCACGCTCTTGATCATCATCGGGCCCTCGCTTCATTTTCTCCCTTTCTCGACGTTGCTCAGATTGCCGTTTGACATCCCGCACTGTAAGTCCCCGAGGCTTTTCTCGTGGCAAAAGACCTGTAGGTCGAACACACAGTCACGTGGAATATTACACATTGTACCATTTTATAAACATTTAGAAGACAGATTTTTTAAAATTCATCACAATGAAAACTTGAGCAGATAGCAATGAGATGCCCAGCAAGCCTTAAGAACACCGAAACTTTGTTGGAGACTGGTTTGAACTTGTTTTCAATGATACGATAAGAAGATCATGTTTGATTAATTCCTTTCAAGGAAATGATTTTCAGATAAAGTAATATGCAGGATTTTCTTCACAGAAACAAAAACTACACTGCTCCACATCCTGGCTTGACTTTCTAGCTCTAAGCATTAAAACACCTGCAACATGAAACAATGAGATGCCCCCTCCCTTGACAAAAAACAAGAAAAGATAAAAAAAAAAAGCCACCCACAAACTATAAGATTTGAACTCACTAGACCACACACAATAATATGCTCACTCACCATAGAACCGCTTGGTGTTGTCATCTGCATCACCAATATCCCATTCCATCCTGCATTATCAGCATTGGAAAAACTGCTGCTGAGGTCTAATGTACCCTGAAAAGAAGTGAGAAAAACAACCACTGCAACATTTTTCGAGGTCAGCTGTTTTTGTTGCCCCTAGCAATGATTGAACGGGAACAGCAAGACACTGGGTTCATATAAAGGTTAGAAATCTCGGGGTACCAGGGGTAGAAGGTAGAGAATGATTGCTTAATTTTTTTTATATTTTTATTAAATTTACTCCTTTCACATTAAACTGATGATGCAAGAGCAATTAAAATAATTAAAAAAAGTTAAAAACATATTGGTGAAAATCTTCTAGTATAACAACAGCATCTCCAGCTCACATCTTGTCTCCCATGACTGATGATCGGACGGGGAATGTCTGAGGCAGCAGCATCAGGTTCTGGAGGTGAATATGGTAATTGTGGAGAGGCAGGTGACAGAGGTGACGCTTGTGGGATCTGCTGTGCCAGGTCAATCTGCTCCCCAGAGTCAACATCCGTCTCAAAGTATGTTCCTCTTTTCTTTGCTTGTTCCTCTTCATCTCGCTCTGTCCAAAAACAAAAAAGTTATTCAGCCTAAATATCACAGGCTAGTCCACTACTTCTTATATCATAAACACTCACAAGTAACAGACCCCACCCTATCTTCGCCAAGGGCCAATGTTAAAAAAAAAACAACCCCAAAAACAAAAAAACAGATATTTTGAAATACGAAGCAGCTCAAAGCAGCAGTCTCTAGGGAGAAATACCAACCGAAGGCAGCAGCAAGCTGAGTTCCAGATGATGTTCGTCTGATAGTGCTCATGGCCTGAGAGAGTTTTTCCCCTTGCTGTGACAGCCCTTGTAGCATGTTCTGTACACGTGCCAATTCCCGTTCCATCTTGACTTTAGTGTTAGCATTTTCTGATGCCTGCAATGTCCAAAACAATTTGCAACCATTTATAAATGATGAATTTGAATAAATTGGGAAAGACACTGTTTAGAATTACAAGTAAGGGCATATATCCAAACATAAGCATAATAATACTTTAACATTTCTCTTCCTCGTGCTCCATCTTCCCCTCTTTTAAACATCCATACCACAAGTATATCATTAAGATGTACATATAAACATCCACACCACATCATACATGTAAAGATCTACACCATATATACAAACATGCACAACCACTATCTCTTTAGTATTTCTTTACTTGTAAAAGTCATTTCTCATGTGAAGTATAATGATGTGTATACATTTTTTAAGGATTTAAATACATTTTTACAACTGTGTTTAAAGACACCTTGACAAAAATATGAAAAAAATTGAGATGAAAACATGTAAAGATGTATTCTGACAAAGAAAAATTAAGTTAAGAAACAGATGTTTTTCAAATACTGAAAGTAACTGCTCTTACAGCCAATGAACATACCAGGGAAGGAGCACTCTTGCTGCGCTTGAGTTCACCATGCACTTTGGTCCGCAGCAAAGCCACTTCATGTTCAATTTTGTTGTTCTCAGCAGTTGTTTCCTCTAAAGCCTGGAAGTAAATTAGATTCTAAATTACAATGTATATTTATGACCCTTTTTTGTGAGGGTCTCCCTCCCCAGTCATTTTTAAGTGGTCATCTACCCTTTCCACGTCCAGATCAACTGGAAGTGTGGTGTACCATGGATATCAAACTTTTCCCTAATCTCAAGTGATAGTATTCTAATCTATCAGCTATCCACTTTCTCAAAATTCTGAGGAGTTGGTGGATATGTCCTAAAACATTAATAAAAAAGGAGTGATGTCTGTCTTCAACACCCACCTTAGAAGCTTCTGCAAGTTCCTGGGTAACCCGTGACAGTTCCTTCTCCACTGAATTCAGCTGCTGAGTTAGGTGTCTTTGTTCCTGTGGGCTGTTCTGGAAGTCTTTCTTCTGTCGCAGAATTCCTGCCAAAGCCTTCTCAAGAAGTTCCTGAACATCAATTAAGTATGAAAGATTTAATGTCCCTTTTTCAGGTTGTTTGGGGAAAGAAGTATTAGACCATGCATTTATATGGGGTCAGCATTTTTGACGGTGATGCCCTTTCTTCTCTCTCTCAGTGGCTACCTCCCCTACCCCTGTATGGAGTCTGTACCCATTCCCAACAGCTGGGTCAATTAAGGGGAAGTTTGCTGAACCATATGGTATTAAGCCATGTGCCTTTCAGTTTGGATGCCATTGCTTTAACTGCTCAGCTGTCTACTTCTCCATTTTATTTTTAAAAACAACACAACAATTCATGATGAAAATTGACAAAAGTCTGTCTCAAAATCACTCATCTACACCAAATCATAATGGCTTTGTTCATTCTCTTTAATTGGATGTTAGCATCAGCATTACAATGAATGGTTATCTGACAATATATTTTAATATATCTTGGACAACCAAAATGGCGGCTTCTGCGCAATAAAAGTAGAAATAAAATGTTCTAGACAATAAGAATAATCATTAGAGATTAATGTTAGTATTTCAACTGTATCATAAAATTTCTTTTTGTTTGATCTATTCTTATCAAATTTAGAACTTTAGTAGGCCTGTTTAGTTTATCAGTATATTACATTACTGACCTTATCCTCTCGAAAACTGGAGACTTTGAAGCTCTGCTCTTGCAGAAGACGATCAAGTTCATTTAAGCGTTCTATTTTCTCCTGAAAGAATGAAAGATAATGAACTTCTTAATCACTATAGTTTCTTTTTAATGGTGACTATTATAATGTTTTCTAATACAATAAAGTTACAGGTGGTCTTAAAATGAAATAAGATTACCACAACTTAAAATTGGAAAAATTTATATGGATTCTACTAAGATTTTTGCTGTCCAAGTTTTAATTCTTTTACTGCATCACAGGACTGCCAGTTTATAATAGTGCATGGAAAAAGCATTTGAAAATAAAATGTTGTGGGCATTCCAAGCAGTTAAAAATTTTTGTTATGCCTGCCTACAAAACAAAAGCACTACACTGATATAAGCTGCAGAACCAAGAAGCATCACAACTCTAAATGTCATGACTGGCACAAAGCAATGGAACTTACTTCAAGGTCGACCTCTGTTGCTGTCAGCTGTCGGATGTCATTCTCTATGCTGGCAACAACACGCTCCTCCTGATACTTGCGAGAGAACTCTAGCATCTTACGGGGAGGCTGGTACTGATCTGGCCGAAGCAAATGCTGTGACAGAGATATAGGCAAAGCAGGTGAAGGGTGGCTCATGAAGGGAGGGGAGGAAGGTGAAAGGATAAGACTCCATTGCCTTATGGCCCTTGTGACAATGAACTGCTTGTAGTTCACCTTGTCTAGTGCACTGCATGAAAAACACAATCCTGTTGCTGCATTTTTTACCTCCCCTGATAAATCAGTCATCCACCGCTGCTGGGTGAACACAAGGCTACCGAGCTAGATTTTTGTGAAATACGTACATAAAATGTTTGCTCTCCTTTCCCTCCAGAACACCACACCCACCCCATCACACCAGTTAAATCTACACGCTCAAGCAAACTTCAAGCACGTTCTCAAACCTAAAGTAAAAGACAGAAAGAGACCTTTCTATATTGAGTGGCCAGCATGAGGTTGTCCACCATAGAGACTGCCCATAGTAACCATGTTGTCCACAAGGCTGATGATTGGGCGATACACTTCCAGCTGCCAAGAAGCAAAACAAGTACACAGATAAAACACATGACTTGACAGAACCTTTTGGATAGGTCAAATAAAGAAGTGGGTTGGAAAGATTAAAATGATTATAAACTGTTATTATGAATTAATTTAAGTATTATAATTTTAATTAAATATTATGCACATTATAATTTATAATATATAATTTATAATACAATTGACAAACTGATTTTAAATAAATGATTTTAATCTTTACCTCTTTCTAAATTCCTGAGTAATCCAACACTTTCTATCAGTTATATGTAATAAAAGACATAACTGAGAGAGTGACACTTTTAAACATTATATACATTTGCTTCTTTTTGTCTCTTGTAGTCTTTGAGACACTAGATTCACTTCAGAAATCTTTCTCAGCAAACCCATGTGCCCAATCATGTTCTAATTCCCAATGGTAAATTTGATGACAGCTCATCTCCAAAGTTTGACTAAAATCAATGAAGCACACATGTGTCAAAAGACTTTCTTGGGGCTTACTGTTTACAATTCCTATTAATAAGTACCTTACAAAATACTAATCTCAATCACCTTTTTCTCCACTTCATCCAAATGTGTCCGAGTGTCAACAAAGCTCTGATGTCCCTCCTCTAGGCTGCGATCCATTTGTCCCAGAGAATCATTGCGTCTAAGTAATTGACAAGAAAAAAACGAATGTGACAAAAGTAAGGGCAAAGTTGTGATTTATACATATTAGTTGCTGTAAAAAAAATAAAAATAAACAGAGGTCAGGTCTTTATCCATAAAAGGAAACACTATAAAAAAAGAACACTATTAAAATGCAGAATCACAGAATCGATTATATATTTACACTTCAATATACAAAAGCAAAACATTTTATCTGTTTAACATTAAAATTAAACAAACTATAATTCACACCTATTTGATATGTTCACCTTTGAATTCAGATTTAATGCTAGAATTCTCTAACCAAAGCACTTACTGTCTGCGGTATTCTCTTTCCATGGAGCGAGATTTGTTAAGCTGTTCACGATAAAAGTCACGTGCTTTTTCTAAGGCCGCCTGATTCCTTCTCAGCTGAATCAGCAGCAGGACAAGCTCATCATGCTATTAGTGATAAAAAAAGCCCCAAAAAACAAGTGTTATAAAGTTCATGAATGGAGGTTACGCTTCTTTCTCCATAAGCAAAACTGTGAAACCATTTTTAATAAGAAATGTTAATATTTTTCATGAAACTCACTGTCTTTCCTATTAAGTCTCCAGCAGATATGCTCATTCGAAGGCGTACTCCATTCAACTTGTTCTTCTTCAGCTTGGTTTCCTGTTAATAACAATAAAAACAATCCCATGTTCATCACCAACTTAGCAGCTTGTCTGTGTGGACATCTTCTCCTTTTCCCCAATATCAGGTACAAATAGCTAAAGAACAAACAGGAATCTCCTTTATTCACTCACTCTACAATACAAGTACTCAGGGTACTCACCAGCACTTCACTGTCAGGCATATCTGGTTCCTCCTTGACAGTCTGAATCTGTCGTTTCATCTGGTCTGTTAATTTAATAAAATTTACTGATGTACCATTGACAATGATGCCAAAGGCAGCTTAATTTTATCTTCATAAGTGAGTGTGTGTTTGTGTGCATGCATACTGCTAAAGAAATCTTCATAGATAATGGATGAAATGCATGAAAAAATAAACATTTAAAATAAAGAAAAGGAATGAGGCAAATGAAACTGTTGAATGAGTCATACATGTATGAATGTATGAACAGTTACAGTTACAAGATAAAATAATCTTTTGATCTGTTATAGACAGGTCTTTGCTATTTGAGACGTATAGTTAATACTAGACTATGAAAAAGACATGCACAATTTTACAATGTAAGTACCCCCCCTCCCACAACCATTTTAGTCGTTTAGAAACTTTTAAAAAGGGGTAAAATATAATTTATGATTTCCTTGGAAAAATACTCAACAGACTGCACGTGTAAATCTTAAAGATATCAATAAATTGAGCTAAATAATATAATTAAAATAACAACATTGTTTGTGACTTACTATCAGTGGCACTCTGCCGGAAAGACTGAACCCTTCCAAAGGCCTGGCGTAAGGTTCTTGCTTCCTGATCAGTGGAAGATTTTTGTGATGGAAGTGCATTCTGATCAGTGGAAGATCTTTGTGATGTTTCAGTGCCATTACTGATCCCTAATGACAGTCCTGCTCTGCTGTCAACAGCTGTCCTGCGGCCATCTCCTGTCTCCTGCTCAAACGAGTCACTGAAACGCCCCGATCCAGAGTCCTGGCGCCTGTTGCTCTGCTTGTTATCATCAGAATAGGCTTGATTTGAACGACTTCCTCCCACATCACTCTGCTGTAACCCCCTCTCACTAAACTGCGCACCAGATAGGCGCTTCTGTGAGTCACTGTACTGGGACAGGCGCTTTTGTGAGTCACTGTACTGGGACAGGCGCTTCTGCGAGTCATTGGACTGGGACAGGCGCTTCTGCGAGTCATTGGACTGGGACAGGCGCTTCTGCGAGTCATTGGACTGAGACAGGCGCTTCTGGGAGTCACTGTACTGGGACAGGCGCTTCTGGGAGTCACTGTACTGGGACAGGTGTTTTTGCAAGTCACTAGAATGAGACAAGCGCTTTTGCGAGTCACTCTGTTGCAGTAAGTGCTTCTGTGAATCACTGGACTGGAACAGACGCTTGGCAGGATCTGCCTCCCTATTCTCATCTGGCCTTTGAAGCTGTAAATAAGACAGGTAAAAAAAAAAATCAAACAATCAAAACATGCGCAGAGACCACAAGCAACTACACACATACAAATTCAGAAACTCATGTTTTTAATAATATGGCAGTCAGTCTATGCATGCATGGTCTGAAAAATCCTATTCCACATAGTCATAGTACTTCACACTTTGAAATGGATGCATAATAATTTAAATGGTACTTTAGTGAAATTCTAGAAAAACCTGTAAGGAGAATAATGCAAGAGCTTAAAGAAAAAAAAAATTAAAGACTGTGAGATAAAATGGCAAGTCAGAGCACACGAGTACATGTGATCATGCACGCACAAAAGTTTCTTTCTTTATGGCTGTTACTGATAAGCACTAATAATGAAGTGAATATCTGAGTTATCTGAAAACTTTCTTTCCACTTACTTTACGCTGAGTCTGTTCATGTGGAGGTGTTGGGTACTGAAAGAATGGGATTTGCTGCATACGTTCCTTGTTCAACTCATTAGCCGTCATTAGGCGTTCTGCTGTTGCAGGGCTGTGAGTGTCCGCTATTTCTCTGACGATCTGATCTCGAACGGCTGTCGGGTAAGGGGGACGCCGGGGTGGTGGTGAGTCACTTCTCCGTTCTGCCATCCTAGACATCTCAGGCAAGTTGACGTAAGTGTGTCCCTGCTCATTGGCATGATGCTGCGCAGGTAATGGAGGCATGCGTGACAAACTATTTTGACTGGCACTGGAGTTATTTTCATGAGGCTGCTTGAGACTTTGTTTTGATGTGTGGTGACCAGGGATGTCTGCATGACTGCTTCCAGCCAGACTGTGCCGGCCAGAACTGGCATAGGATGCACGAGGGTCCTGTGACTTAAAAGACTGAGGGTTCTGGGCCCCAGGTGGCAACTGTCCTCGAGAAGGATCGAGGTCACTGGATGACTGGCTCTTCCCTTGATATGATTCTCTCTCTCTGCCACTATCAGGATATCTCCTATTTTTCTCTGGAAACCTAGCATCCTGTCTCTCTCTTGGCGACATAGGTCCTGCAGGCCTTCCACTACCCTCCCACCAGCCTCCTGGCTCTCGGCCCTTCACACCCCCATCCTTACTTACATCACTCAGTGGCCGGTCACTGTTGACTCGGTATGACCCTGAAAATTCAGACTCATCACTAACACCATGATTTTCATCCACAGAACTTTTACTTTGGTCTCTACGTGCACCACTGTAATATCCATCAGGCCGAGCTTCAACTGGCAATCTCTGCCAGCTGGCATAGCTCCCTCGATTGGAGCTGTCACTTCGACCTTGGTCACTGACTACAGAGGACCTCTGGTAGGGGTCACTTCTGCCTCTGTCTTGAGGAAGACTAGGTATGACACCTGAACCAGTCTGAGTCACCTGGGACTGAGCTGGAGAAGTTCTGTAAACATCCCCAGGCAAGCTTCTCAAACTTCCTTGGGGATCATTCAGGGCTCCATTAGCATCTGCCCTAGGATGGTGCAAAGGATCCTGTGAATGTCCCCAAGGTCCTGAATTACTTCTTGATGAGGAACCATTTGCAGTCCTGTGCATCTCTGGGGGCAAACTATGTAAACTTCCATGTGGGTCATAGCTACCATCTCTTTGTCCCATTCTGGGGTCATAATTGTCCCGGCCAAGATCTGGAACGGACCTCCACTGAGCATTACCCATCCAGCCATTTGCCGGATTGGGTGGGGGGCCTTTTCCTGTGTACATTGGCTGATTTTGTCCAGGGTTAGGGTTCTTCCAGTGAGGTTCAGCCCAGGACTCTAAACCCTGCTGATGACCATCTATGCTGTTGTGATGATTTAGAGGCTTCTCAGCATATGTATTTGGATGATCAGGGGGAAGGCTGTTGGTGATCCTTTGATGGTTCTGTGCTCTAATGTTGTTATTGGCTTCACGCACAAATCTGCACACATTAGTGATAGGGTATAACCACAAAGGCAAAAGAAAAAAGACAGAGAGGCAAAAATGTTTTTGTTTAGGTAAAATAACTGCTTATGAAACTGTCAAAACTATATTAACAAACATTAATTACTTTTTTGGTTTTTCATTTTTTTTTGACTAGCTGCACTAGATGTTGCACAAGATGAATGAGATGCCTGGTGCTTCAGATTTGGAAAAAAATGAATCATTCCAAACTATGTAGATCATGAAAAACATTTCACCAAAAATTTCCCTCATGCACTATTACAAATTTTTCTTTATTTCTAGAGCAGCATATTCAGTGCTAAAAGGTTCAGTCAACTTGGACTTTGCATCCAAATCAAACTGGCACATTTGTAACAGACAATAATGTCAAAACAATTCTGCGTATTCTAACACATGATAGCATCACTCAAATGTCAGGCAACTGAATCAAGCTACAGATGGACAGTGAAACTGTCATGCTCTTCTTGACAACACCCTCCATACTTCTTATATTTAGTGACAGGATAACTGAACCTGTCAAAATACTTTATTGTATTCATTTACTGCACACACATCCACATGGGGAAATGCACTTTACACTTTTTATTTACTACAATTATCTGGTTGTTATACTCATTCCTGATTCTAGTCTTCAGGGTTCAACTCCGATTGTTTGACAGACTGTTGTCTCTTAATTGAATGACACTTAAAACATCAATAATGTAATATCCTGATATAAAACTAAACAGCCCTACTAAATTTCTAAATTTGATCAGAATAGATCAAATGAAAAAGAAATTTCATGATACAGCTGAAACACTGTAACTCATTAATCTCTAATAAATGTTCTTATTGTCTAGAACTTTTTATTTTTACTTTTACTGCACAGAAACCAGCATTTTGGTTGTGCATTTTAAGAAAGGTGGTAATACCTGGCTCCCAATCACAAACACAGTAACTGACAATTTTATGATCATTATTCATCTCGTGTTTTGTTTCAGCTGTTAATGTCACAAAACAAAGAACACATTATTTTACCATACATATTCATATACACACACAAAAATTCAAAAACAGGCATGCAGCACTATAAGCCCCCTACCACCTAAAAAGTTTAAAAAAAGGAAACTCAACACTAACCCACTATTCCCTTTCATCATGGCTGCTTGCTGGAGACTACTTATCCAGCCATTGAGGTCAGACTGCGTGTCGGTATGGAAGTACACTGTTTTTGTATTCTCGTGTTCAAGCTGTCAAGAGAATTCATGCATATCACTACAAAGTTGAGACTACAATTTAAAACATAAAAATATTGAAGCTCTCGCTCTGTAAAAATGATTTGTAAGGAAAATCAAATACTGTGTGGACAAAATCTTCATTTCTACAACAGAGGAATGGCTCTAAAAACATTGCTCGGAATCCCAAATTGCATGGAAAACAAAAACTTGGCAAATTTTTAAGCTAGTAACTATAGGTGAATTATCAATAACATGCCTTGAAAGCAAACTCCTTCTGTATGCGATCTTCTATAGTGCAAGGGTTGATTCTGTAGCTTGGTAACAGAATAGATCCCAGGCTTGCTTTTTCATCATCACCTAAAAATGAATTTAAAGAAATGTAATAATAGCATAACAATATTTTTGATTGAATGCAAGGGATACAAAATCAGAATGAAGATAAAGGACTACAAAATGAGCAAAGAGGACCTGGTTATGACAAAAGAGTTATACTGTGCATATATTGATGGCCAAGAATGATATGCAAATTCTCATGTAAGCACTGTTCAACAAAATGATTCACAAGCAATGGATATTAATTATTACATAAGAAAACCCCAAAACATAGTCCGTTTATTCAATCTCAGCTAACTTTTCAGCAGTAACAGACTAAATCTCACAGATGCTTTAAAATACCAGACATGCCGTCCTAGCTTATAATGGGTCATAGTTAAGACAAAGATATTATTTCTACAGATAAGAATACCTTTGTAAACAAACAAAGCAAAGTCCGCAACAACACACCATCTTCGTTTCCAGGTCTTGGAAAGTCCACCACTTTCCTTCAACATTAAATCACTGGAATTTAACTTTTACATTCTGGCGTATGGATGGATGTGCACACATAAACTAGTACATAATCAAAAACAGATAAAAGCAAAAAAAAAACACACACACAAAATTGTTTACTCAATTCTTTTCCCTGTGTGTGGCAGTAACAAAACACCCTTCACCAGTGGAACATGAGGTTGAATTAAGCTACATAATAAACTTTACCACCTCCAACTTAAAAATACAGGTTATATGAAATAATTTTTTTAAGTAGAACATTTAATGTTTTTATTAGATTTACGTAATGCATAGACTTATCCAACTCTAGTCTTCAGAAGACATAACAGCACTAACATGAAAATATATGCTGAAGTCCGAATCATGTGACTTACCAGCCTGTACAGAAAGCCACTTCTCATCACCCGGGAAACAGGATTCCTCTTGGCTGTCGGAGCTTTAAGGCTCCTGAGGAATAAAACAACCAATAAAAAGTGGTTGTGGTGGTGTGATGATGTTTTGTCAACACAATTCCAGGGAGAGAATACCAATAATATCTGTTTGCATGTCTAGTTTATGTGTTGTATCGCTTACCTCTGTTTTGCTGTCCCCCTTCTAAAGTCAATGTCATCTACAGGGCTTAGAGGTGGTGAACTAAAAAAGGAAACAAAAACAGCTTAGAATTTATATCTGTCAGTTTGGTTAGAAGGTTCTTTATTACCACGTACTACATAAAGAATTAAACACAGAGTATAAAATGTACAAGTGAAATATTTGCTGAGCCCAATAAATTTCCTTGGACAGCATGTGTACAGGTGCATGCAAACATACACGCGGGTCCACAGTCATGTAGGTTCAGATGTACAATGTATGTACACTTCTGTATGCACCTACCTTGGGGGAGGAGGAATGTTGTCTTCAGAAAGAGGCTTGCCAGTTACTGGATGACTAAATGTAGTCTGCTGATTGTTATGGCTGAAAGCAGGTTTTAAATAGCTGTAAATCCATAAGCTGCTGTAACAATATGCTTTTAAACATTTCAAGGAAATTTTGAAAGAGTTTACTGATTATACACAAAATTACACCTTAACTTTTTACATATATAAACAGCATATCTCACCCATGTATGACACACAAGTTCATTAAGTCTATGGTAGCACATGTTTACATTTAAGAAAAGCTGAGCAAAATATTACATCATGGAAAAACATCTCCATATATTAAAAGTAATAAATCAATACATATAAAACAATATGTGATGAAGAGTGAACTATTTATTTAATCATCAACAGGTTTTCTTTAAACTGACTAGTTTTTAAGCTTTGTTATCCATTTCCTGTTGAGCCAACCTGTTCTGCTTTGCAGGACATGCTGATCAGGTGTTGTGCACAGACAGAACAAGAAGCTGCCATTAGCCACACTACACCTGTTAGCACATCCCTTTCCAACAATGCAGTGACAGGCAAACTAAAGAGGACAATGCTCAGCCCACACAGCAAATACACCTCACCAGTTTGTCTCTGCGCGGAAACAACTCCTGTCCCCCTATATTCATACTAAGACCATAAAAGCTAAAAGTTCTAAGGCACATCCTGACTATGATGCCTTTAGGATAATATTGTTTCTGGTCACATCACCATCACACACCAGAGAAGTGAAACATACTAAGGGCAAAGCAAACTAAAATCATAAAAATGCATCATTAAAAAAAATAATAATCAAAATATCCTTTATGTACATTTTCCAGGTTTCTGAAAGGTTTCGCATATTTCACTCCGGGGCTTAAAATCTGCTTATACATGCCACATGGCTGCAAGGAAGTATTCATTCCTTTGCATCCATCAACAAATTTTCTTCTGTTCAATGCTCATTTAGCATCCAATGATCAATTTATCGTCCAATCAGAAAAAAGGTAGTTTTGTAAGCTTACTCAATAAAATATGCAACTCCTTCTGGTGTGTAATCCAACTCCCATCCTTTAGGTAGACCTGAAAAAGTGGAAGACAATTCAAAGTTGACTACTTCATAACTGATGTTTCATAAAGGTACATGAATGTCTGACATCATGAAAATGTGAATAATCAATGAGAATGAACAAAGAAAGACAAAATGAACTTAAGAACAAAACAAAATTGTTTGCCTACTTGATCAACTGAATGAATAACCAGACAAATTAGCAGAAAGAGAGTGAGAGAAAAGAAAGCATCTGACTTCACTAACAGTCCTCAGTCTATGATGAACTATGTCTGACCTCCCTAACAGCTCTCAACATATGAACTGTCTTCCATCTCAAACACATCAGATTTTAGCAGGTGCACATAGAAGGGAGATGTCAAATATGCTGTGACATTCTTATAAACAGAACGTCAGGTGCACCTCACTAACCAAGTGTGTTGCACTAGTTCCCCACCACTTTTGTCCAAAAAACACTACATGCAACTAACAATGTTTCTTGCATGATTGAAAATAATAAAAACAATAATAAAAAAAATACACGGGGTCATGGAAGACATAGCCTTTTGCCTCATGAGAGGAAAGCTTTAGGATTTAAAGAAAAGAAGAAAAATGTTTAAATCTTCCAACTAACAAACTGACATGCATTATTCTAGTGGATTAAAAACAAAAGACAAGTTCATCAGGATGGGGACAATTATTAGAATTTATTGGTCCTATTTACATCTTGGTCCACTGGGAATTCAATGCACTTTAGAAGATGTAAGGGGGAGTAGGCATAGATGCTGTGAGAAGGGCATCACATTCAGGCACACATACAAACACGCATGCACAGTTATCAAGTTGCTTCAGGTGGATGTGCAGAACATAGGGAGAAAACTCCTTCAAGAGATTTGAGGTTTGAAGTAACAGGTAGCAATTTAACAGGTGTTATCTCTAGCAAAGTAACTATTTTGCCCAGCTTATCAAACTTCTGTCCTCACAATGTAGGTCATCTTTAGTTAAACAGAACACTTAATGCAAGGCAGAAGAAGACTTGCCAAGAAAATGCCACTCACAAATCTCTGAGCCAATGAATGAGCTACACTGATGTTCACTGTAATTTACATGAACGTTGAAAGATGAATTGACTGCAAGCTTTGGGCTGGTCACCACAGCCTTCACCATGAAAGATTAGGTAAAAGGATATATGTCATTATATATTGACAACAGCATGTTCATTATCCACAAAAAACTGCTTCTGTGCACCCAGAGAATGACCGTTGACTTTACTTGATGAAAAAGAAAGAATAAGAAAAAAAAACAGGTAAATTATGGTGATATATTATATTCATGCTGTGCATAGTCTGGTTGACTCCAGCTTGACGGTTCTGGTTACAAAAAAATTCAATGACAACAATCCGACCAATTTAAATAATACATTGCATCCAAGTATCAGGTTTGTATGAACTTGGACAGGAGTAAAAGCCAGTAAATTGGTCTGACAAGGAATAAGAACCATAGAAAATTGGGCCTAACGATAGCAACTATTATTAAATGTCCATCAAAAGTCTGCTCTACTCTCCTGAACTGTAAATTACTTTACATTTTAAACACATATACACCATATATAGTTCAGGAACGATTGATAGAAAGGGATAGCATGGTAGGTTTATGGTTTATTTGCTACAGATAAGCTTGGGATGGTGATTCTGCACCATGGGTGAAAGTGATTATGCTAGTTCAGACAGAAGCATGTGTCCAGAGACCAGATTTGAATCAAGGACTTTCTTTCATCGGTGACTAGCTAATGTTCTACCACAAAGCACCGATATTAATCTAGTCCAAGAAGGAATGGGTGATGTGTGCAAACATAGGGGCGGAAGGGATGGAGAGAGCCTTCCCTTAGAACTCTGAACACCTCAATCTCCCCACCCTCCCATATCGCCTTCCCCATCACCACCTCTCTCCTTCAAACACTTGTGAGAAAGCGACAAGTGGAGTGTTCAAGGAGAAGAGGAACAAGGCCTTTGGCTGAATATTGCTCATAAGAAATGCAAGCTGCCGACGTGTTTTTGAAGGGCATGTAAATGTCAAGATCCATGAATTCCTGCGTGGTTTCTCACCTGCCGCCTTTACTCATCACCGCCAGTCGCCGCCGTGACGTTAGCGGCAGGGGGAGACAAATAGGGGAGACAACCCGAACGTTGTCCCCCTTGTCTAAACCTTCTCGGCGTTTAAAATAAAAATCTGTCTCCTTTGTGATCCTGACAACACTCACAGCCAAGCATTTCAGATAAAGCAGCATCCCCGGGCACACTTGTGGGCTCGCTGAAGAGCTGATTTATCTGCTTATCCAGGCAGGCCTGCTCAACATGTTTATTGAGCTTTCTGGAGTGTTAAGATTACAGTCCTTTCATCTGTAAACTCATAGAAGAGTGCATTTCCTCTTCCTCTTTTTTATTTTTAAGCTTAATGAACGTTTTAGACAAACGAGTTATTTGACCGTTATTTTGTGACATCACAGAGAAAACCTAATAATAATGAAGAACGGCCTGTATTAGCTTGGGCGCCGGTCTGTGGAGTGCGCATTTGTAAGGGAGCCGGTCTGTGTAGTGCGCATGCGTGCGAATGTACGTGCATGTCCATCTGCGTGCACGTTTGTGTGATACTTCTACGAGCTTTTGATAAGGTGCATAAAGTCGTCTGGGGCTCTCGTCGTGAAAGGGAAAGACCAAACATTGTCAGGGCTCTGCACTCACCCGCACAAAGCTCAAGCTCAATACAAGAGATGGTAGATGAGGGGAGGGGAGATGGGAGGAACTAGAGCCAGCACCCGCCGTTCAGTGTCTCGTTAGTGTCCTCTCCCAACTCTCCTGCGATCTTTGCTACCTACCTTCATCCACCACAACACACACAATCTTCCTCTGATCAGGTGATTTTGGGTGGATTTGAATTCCTAGCGGGAGGGTTCAACCTCATGCTCACCTACACGTCCAACCCCCCAACACCCAACACCCACACACTTCCTCCAAATGCCACAGAGATTAGACAACTGCAGACGAGTGTTACGATAAAAGCCTGCACAGATGAATAAAAGCAAATAGAGCAAAAATACAAACCTCGAAAAAAAAAAAAAGAATATTACAAAATGTACGTGCCTCTGGACTTTCCGCTGTTGTGCACACAATGGCGGAATTCGTGTACAGAGGACCCGAATATTTCCCTGCCTGTGACAGCACTGTGGCTGAGTAAGGACAACATACAGGAGAAAAGTATCACCCTAGTATCAGGGCAAGGCAGCAAAAAGCCACCTGTTTTATTAGTCATATATAAGCTGAGCCTTGGCAGGTATGACACGGCGCTCACCTCTCTTTCTCCATCTCTCTTTTCAGTTTTTAAAGCGAGCTCCAGCTTTAAAAAAAAAACTAAACCAAAGGAAAGAAACCCTGCTGTATAGCACTTCTGACGCACAATACGTATTAGGACTATTAGAAATAACGATATTTCCCAACCTTAATTAGTTTGTATCTACGTGGCACAGAATTAACTGGATAATTAAAAAGAAATTACGGATACCGGAGAGAACGAGAGAGAGTCATCGCACCCTGATTTTTCTACAGTTTACTGTGGTGTGCCTCAAATAAACTTTCTCGAGCCCACGCACACACCCACGCGCGCATAAAACACCAACTGCTGGACTTTTCGTTCGCCCAAGATAACTGCACACAGGTGATAGAAGCCTTTGTCCGTTATCGCCTCTCACACTCTCACAGACATCACCTGTCACTGACAACCGCCACTTGACCCTTCCCGTTCTGTCAGCTCGTTTGTAAGCCCTGTGGATTGTCCACCATCCTTATCAACTTCATACCAGCCCTGCCCTCGCCAGACACACCCTGGCAAAGCTGGACGTGACCCACCACCTACGCCTACAGGGTCATTCTATTATGGGCTTGACACCTCTGTAACCTGTGCTGATTCAAAACACACACAGCTATAATTATTCTCCGGAAATTCTGATGACCTCGAAAGAATAGTTCACATTCCCACCGTGAAGTAAACATAAGCAATTCACTACCATTCACACAACAGAAACTTAAAATAAACTGTATTCTCTACTCCTCGTTCTGTCGCCACTATCTAGTTGGTCCCTACCCCCAGGCCCGTTTTGCCCGAACTTCTAAGTTCATGGGACCTGCTGACAGAATTCCTTTATTTGTCTGCCCAACTTTAAATCGTCAACACAGTTACAACACATTCGTCAATCCTAAATTATTAAATAAGAATGTAAGGAAATTGCCTCTTCGTTATTTCTAAATGAAAAATACTCATACAACGCCTACACAACCTGCCCACATTGAGAATTGAGGCTTTCACAAGCCAATTATTTCCCCAAATGTCTTCAGATACCTTGGAACAGTTTCGCCCAGGAAGTCCTGTTTCGTCGCCGACTAAAAAAAAAAATAAGGAGTGCCAACACCTGGTACACGCAGTCGGGAAGGTGGCTTTGAGATACATATTATTATTGTAAGTTTTCAGATGAAATTAACATAAGTTACATTCAGAAAGTATAATATATACCCACCTACACACTAACAAATTTTAGTGTGCAAAGGTAGGAGTATTTTGGGGGAGATGAGGGGGGAGATGAGGGGGGAGAGAGGGCAATGAAGCGAGTGAACGCCGAAAGATTAAATTTTTTCCTCCCACACGCACCGCGAATTCTTTCTACAGAATATGAGTCAGAGCAGAAACTACGGCCCGACCACCGACACACGGTTAGGGCCGGTGCACACTGCACGACAATGGCTGTGTATGGCAACACAGGAATTAAACAGGAATTATGAGATGGCTCGGCGCCAGGGCTGCTCAAGCACGCGTTAATCGACCTTTGATTTGACCTCCCACGACAAGAAATACCAAAGCCCCTGTTCCTTCAAGGCACACAGGTTTATACGGGAGCAACTATAAATACATTTTTTTTCTTTTTCACACACACATTCTTTATGTCCATTCATACAGGACCTATTGTTCCACGTGTGTCCTGCTCATAAATGTCGGCTGTGTGTAATACCTGTCACCCCAGGCTTCGGATTTAGATGACAGGGATCCGCGGCCTCACCTGTGCAGTCACGTGGGAAGACGTGCACCTTGTGGAAGCGGACAAAGGCGATTGATCTTATCACAGGTAGTTACGGTTTGACAGCTGACCACACACCATTCGACAGTTAAAAAGTATGCGAACGACTGTGATGTCTTCGTCAAACTGGGTCAGTTTTTTTAAACGAATCCCTTTCTGGGAAAAGAAAGAGGCGAGGGTCGTCTGACCGAAATAGGATGGGATCCATGTTGTCTATAGTCATGCTATGATTCTTCACAGCACCGTTCATGCGACACCGGCTTTAGTCGCAGGTAACCGTCACTTTTACATACTCGTGGCAACTCGCCCCCACATCAACGTCCACGGATAGCACGTGCGTAGTTTGAATCTTTACTGCGTTGTGATGTAAGGATGATGATTTGGCAGATTCTTTGTCGGACTTAATGGCACGTGCGTAGAGATGATACATGACTGAATCTCCATCTTTTTCTGGTATTTTACTTGTTTGTCTGAATTTACTACTTTTGGCTTTTCTCCAAGAGGCACCTAAGTGGGAAACAGGTGTCCAGACAGCCCTAAAGGCCCTTTAACCAGATAACTGTGAATATTGTGACTGACAATTTTTTTAAATATACCGTTATGTAAAAATTTGTCAAGCGCAGTCACGTGTTGAACAAAAAGGCCTTGAAATAACAAGTCACGTGTCCACCGAAATTAAAGTGAGTTTTCTGGTCCAGACTCACAATATAAAATGCATGCGCGCGCAGCATCAAAAGTGGAATGAGTGCATGCGTCAGTGCATCTGTAGGCAGCGCCTCTGTTCTGTCTCCTCCTCCTTCCTTACCTGGCACCGAAGGTGAACCGGTCTTGCATCCACGAGAGAAGTTTCCCCAGTGGGACTTCTTGGAGTCGATGAAGCTATGAGATCCTTGCCATGCTGCAGGTGCTTACAACAGGGACTCGGCTCTTGATAATTAGTTCTAGGAATTCTGCCAGCCTGGAATCCAGCCTCCTCCTCAGCTAGCAGCTCCAATGTCGCAGGTGTTAGGCGGTTTTGGACCACCTTCAGCATGACCCTATCAGCCTTGCCGTTCTAAAGTTCTGGCACAGTCTCACATTTCCTTTCGTAAGGGGTGATTCCAGAAACTGCGTCCATTCTTGTGGCCAATGCTTGGTTGTCCAGATTTCCCGACATAGTGTGGTAAGAACCTTCCCTATCTCTTCCTCACCAGCTTTGGTCAACTCCGCTGGGACATCGTCCATCTTAGGGGACTTTCATCTCTTCAGGCTCCGAATAGTCCGGTCTGCTGTGTGCGCGAGTGGGAACTGGAGATGGACCGGAGGTGGCAAGCAGCAGGACAATGCGATGTGACGTGCCATTCTTATCTCTCCGCACGTCACTTATAAAACGAACGGAAGACAACTCCAAAACATTTCTTTGTGGTTACGAAGATTTCACTTTGACAGTTACTGTCACCATGGTGCCACCTTCACGATTCTGTGTCACCATGTCCCCCACCCCACTTTTTTTTTTAAATCAAACTTCGCTCACATTCTTCCATCCGACTCCTAAGCATACAGAATATGTCGGTGGTGTTGAGTCGATTAAAATCAACAAATTTCCATAAAGTTTGGTTATCAAATCCCTTCCTCATCCATATTAACACTTGGCTCAAAATGCTTTCTCTCGCTCTATCCTCTCTCTCGCACACACTGGGGAGCTCCAGAAGGGAAAAGAAGGGGAGAATACTTCAGTTCTTAACCCTCTAGGGGGGAAGTTCGACTAGAAGAAGCTTTTTACTGTCGTGTTTACTTAGCGATAAAAACCGAACAGGCTCCCGAGTACACTGCCTTTGAGAGGTCGCCGACGATAGGTAAGGGTCACGGGAATGTGAGGAGGAAGGTGGCATTGCAAGTTGAGGAGGGAGACAGCCGACACACCTACTCTCAGACCTCAAGCAACTGGACTGGAGTGGTAAACAGTATCAAGAAAGGAACTGCAGCACCGAGCAGAATGTCTGTCATGTCGATTTTACACTTTAGAGAACAGGTCGGAGTCACACGGTGCTCCCCGCTCTTACATGTTTGTGTATCGTGTAGTGAGTGGTTTGTGTGCTTGACTGTGGGTATGATCAATGGTCCAAAGCCTCCTCAGACCTATAGGAGAAAAGCTTACCCTGGCTTACATATCAGCAGCTGGGTACCTGATTTATCAGAGGAAATAAATGTGGCGGAAAGAAAAGAGTTGGATTCCGCATCCACAACAGGGTGAACAATGTTCACTGCCCTTGGGTCTCAGTGAACTCTCTACCTTGAATAAATATATCTAACCTATTCTTCGAGAAAACTTTTGAGCGAACCTGTGGGAATAGTGGGAGTGGCCTCAGTGAACCTTAGTCTATTAGTGAGAGTGGCTTCGGTGAACCGTAGTCGGGTAGAGTGGTCTCGGAGCTGAAAGGTTCTTGTTCGAGGTTCTTTTTTAAGGAAAGAAAAGAGAGGCTCTATCGCGGTGAGTCACTCACAGTTCAATGCCTCTTTGGTCCAGTAGCAATGGGTCCTCTAGTTTGTTTTTTTGTTTTTTTTTTCTTCTTCCCAGAATCTCGTCACTTTCATCTCAAATGACTATCGTCAGGAGCAAAATCTCCGAGGAAGATGTATACTGTTTAAAAACAAGCACCAAAGGTAACAACCTTCGACACACGATCAAGTCATCAACGACGACACCACAACCCAGCAACATCGTCTTTTCCTTCTTTCTTTGATCACCAAAAAACGAGATCTTAAGAAATGAAGGCCGAAACAGCTGCAGCAACAGCAGCAGCAAACACCCCTCCGACCTTACATCCCCGAGGTTAATCCAGGTTAAGAGAGTTCGTCATTCGCGAGGTACACCAAACAAACAAATTAGCCCTCGGCGCCAAGGTCGGAGACTGGCGGCCATTTGCACAGCACATTAACCACTTTACCTTTGGCGCGCGCTTTGTTGACCAGAGCGGCCTGCGGTCCCCAGCATCCGTCCACACAAGTCACTTTTCGCCGAAGGTAATACATATACCTTTATTGGCTTGGAAGCGGGGAGAGTTACCTATTTATTTATAATGAAAATAAGTCACTCGTGCGTGAGGTTCGCCTCTAAATGGTGAGAAACTGAAGTCTGAATTTTACGCTGCATCATGAAAGTCAACTGATGAGGTACAAACGAAATAAAATCCCTCGCAAAAAAAGTATAAAACTCTGATAATAATTTTGTTTTTTCGTTTAACATAGACCGTGTTCAAAACACTAACGACTCTATTCGTTAAAGACACCTACAGGGAGAAAACATTCCACACTTTGTCCTGACTTCATACAAAGGTAAATAGAACGAGACAATGAGGATCCTTATAGCTTTCACTAACCTATACAAAAAAGGGGGAGGGGAAATCTGACACTTACATCCGACAACCACAGATTTATTTTTATTTAAGCTATGAAATAGTATCTGTCAACCAGGCTTGCATGACATCCAAATGTCACTCCCAGACAATGCCCTCATCTCTTACCCTCTTACGACCGGCACCCCCATTCCTTCTTTCCACTTTGACCATGACAGCACAAAAAAGTGACTGGTGAAAAAGGACGAGAAAACAAATTGTGTTTTCCTCTCACACCATGTCACTCTTAATCGTAAAACGCTTTTGTTTCCCGGAGAAGGACTGGAGCTACTTGCCCGCCATGACATGGGGTCAGGTACACACACCGTTATATTGCCGACAGACTAACACAAAGCCCTCGGCTAAGCCGCTCGTAAAATACAAGCAGGCTAGCAGACCGCCACGAATTAGTTCTACAAATACTTGTCTAGTGGCCTGGGGCCAGTTGCATAACACATTTATAATTTTAAACACTTTAAGGCTTACTTGGATAATAAGTTTTTCAAAAAATAATGCACAAGACAATTTAATTTTTTTTAAATTAAAATTGCTTTAAATATGATAAAACTGTTTAAACTAAACTTTTGATCCCGTCAGTTTTTTTTTTCCCCTCATACGCGATTGTGCAAAGAAGTGATTCTTGAACAAATTTGCTTCTTAAAACAGTTTTAAGTTTTAGAATCAGGGCTTCTGCTTACGCAAAAAATTGCGTACAGTACGCTTTAAAAGTTCGGAGGATCCCTTAAATTTTTGTCAATGGGGTCCCCTTCAAATTTGGGCGAAGAACAGGGACCCCTTAAAAATTTGAAGAAGGGGTCCCTGGGACCCCAAAGAATTTAGCCTTAGCAGAAGCCCTGAGAATTATTTTGTGCAGCTATCTCCTGGCAGGTGAGGGGATGTGTAGCGTGCAGCTGGCAGTGAGCTCTTTCCCACAGCTTGTGCCAAGCCCGTGCCATTTGGAAAGTGACATGTCTAGGTGACGGCCTCGGATCGATACCCGGCGAAGCCAAAGTCCCTCCTCAAACACAAGCCCTCCAAAGACGAAGCGCAGCTGACAGCTATTTCCTGTCCAGATTGCATCATTATTTGGAGATGGACAAGCCGAGCACCCACCCCACGACCTTCCTACCGCAAAGACCTTCTTTAGGGACAACAGATACACAGGCAAAACAAAATAATAAATATGTATAAACTAAAAAAAAATTACTGAAGAATTTTAGCACTGTGGTTTCGTGTTAAGGTTCACCCTTTCCTTTCGTCCTGTTCTCTTTCATACGACCCTTGTCGTATATTTTATCCTCTCTCTCCTTGTGCATACTTTTCCTGTCTTAAATTTACTCTCTTTTTTTCACCCATTTTCTTTTTTTTTTTCCACCTTTTTTTAGACCAGTGCGTGCGGTTTGAATAACTCCAATAAAACAGGCCATATGTCAACTACTCTCTTGGCTGTCTGAGTTGAAACAGAAAGAATTCTCCGTAGAATATCTACTCTAGTCGTGCAGGCATGCGTGAGGGCGAGGGAAACTCTGTATCAGCGATAAATATTAACCCGATTTTTACCCCATTTAAAAATGTGGTGGATTTGTTGTTGTATAGTCATGTACAATACAGGATGATGACCGCCTGTTTCATGTAAATTTTCTGAGGTTTTTCTTCTTCACTCGGTAAATTTCGGTGGAATGGTTCACAGCATGTTCTTCACAAGAAACGACTGAAGACCTCAGGCCGCCTGTTGTCCATATTGTCAAATGTTTGACCATGTTTCCACCACCCTTAACAAAGCTGTGCCGTACATCAACAATGTGATCAAAGCCAAAGAAGGCCCAGAATAGCAGGCAAACTTCATTATCTCAATAGGATTGTTGAAAAGTATTGTGGACTCAGTCTCATGATAATACAAAATAAAAACAGAGTGAGACAGAGACTGACCTCACCTTGCACGACCATCAGAACAGCCCAGAAAACCGCTGACAACAATAATAACCCTTTATGTGCCGCACTCTAGGCAGGTATCGACTAGGACTAGTCTACCCCACTCCCCCACCCGAAAAAAAAGTCTTCATGGGCGACCGGTAAATCATCCGATGACAGGTGCCACGATGATACGGATGCACGCCGAGACACGTGCGCACGCAGCCACGCGCTGACGTACACACGTACACACGTACACACGTACACACGGTCGCTCGCGTGCCTGTCCCAGCTGAACGTGAAGTGCTCGCTCGGCTCAAGTATCACTGAAGTTGATGATAGTGCATCTAAATCACACACACAATTTAGTCACTTCCAGCGCACCCTCGCCATTCGTGCCCCTTGGGTCATTTCGACTGGGCTGGGCGTATCTAACGGCTCTTGTCGTCAAGGATGTGCAGTTGCATACGAGGGGTGAGGGGTGATGGTGGGGCGGGGTGAAGGGACTTGCAGAAGCGTGTTGATCAATGCCTATGATATGTTGACCAGGTATCGCAACCCTAGAAAAACAATGAAGGTGTGGTGTAGTGATGGAGGTGAGTTAATGATGAGACAGTAAGTACAACACATACACTGAGGATGAAATGGTACAGGACCTGGGCATGAGGCATGACTAAAAGAGTGAAATGGTACATCTACATCTTCACAGTGTTTTCACAGTCACTGTTAAATTAATTTTATTGCAAAACAATACAATGAAAAGGCAGTTCAGAAGTTGTTTCACTAAGGTAGACTGACACAAGTGAAGAACCGAAAATCCCATAAATCGCACAATCCATAGACAAAATGACTTCCTTTCCAAGGTTTTTCATCTCCAAGACACAACGCACACAACATGATCTATAGACAGTAGCAGTTCATTTGCTAGTCAGAATACAAAGATGTAACTAGAGAAAAGGAAGAAAATTTGACAAAGGTTGGGGTATGCTGCCACACATCTCAATGCATTCAAGTAAACAGTACGGAAATGTGAAGTCGACAAAGTTATTGATAGCAATGATATATATACTGCTGAATGGAGAATACTCAGAATATAATAAAAACAGAAGGTTAAAAAAATATAAATCTCTCTCTTCGCACTCACACACACGGAGAGGGAAAACAGGGAAAGGATGAAAAGGATTATGAGTTTTTTTATGACACAAGACAGCATATATTTTATCTTGTCCAGTAAGCATTATTAACCTTTTTAGTGTCTACTAGACCTACAACGATACTTTTGCAGGAAGATTTATATTGTCTTTACTTTCTGCTTTCCATCAGCTCTTAAAAATAAATCAACGAATACTTTACTTTCACATAAAATTCATGCTACATCAGCTTTCTCTTTTGATGTGCTTTTCTGCCAACTGTTATGGATGTGCAAATATAGGAGATAAATTTAAAGCTTCAGTAAACACTCTTGTTCTTTATATTTATGGTGACAGATTATGTCCATCTGGAATGTGTGCTCTGGGATTTTTGAGCTCTTTATGCAAATTTATAGGTTTTATGCATAGTAAAACCCCTGACTGAGAATGCAAATGTTTCAAGGCTTCTGTGGTTCAAACTGACTTTGACTTTATGATAAAATAATGCAATTAGGACTAAAATGAAAGTGCAAGTTATTATTTACAGTTAAGACAACTTATACTCTTAGAGGAATATAGAACATTTGAGCAGAATATTTCTTAGGATTTGTAATTGCTTACTGTTCAGGAAACTTAAACCACTATGATGAGTATAACATATGAATGTGGATGTTTGTCACATTACCTGAGCCCTTACATACCTAGCTTTTGAATTAAAACATCTTATAGCTCCTTGCTGTGAGTCATAGTCCCATCCCCACAAACCTCCCACCATGATAACATGCTCCAGGAATGCTTTCACTTTAGTATGGCTACAATGCATTGTCCTCTTTCTCTAAAAGAAGTCATTTACTTTATAAAAAAACGTGCAGAGGACATCACTGCTCTTGACAAAGGTTAACAGCAAGAATAATAACTGGTAAATGCAGCAACATAACCTTATTTAAGGAGGATCATCTTTATCTATCTCTCTCCTCCTCTCTCAATTTAGTTGGTGAATGTTTTATTTATGGTTGAACAATTTTAATAATAATTTGAAGTACAACATGGCAGAAGTAGCCACATTATAAACACCAAACAGCAGTCAGCTGTTGCAAAATACATACATTTAAACATTGATTTAATGTGATTAAAATAAAGGAAATAAACGATCGGTAGCTTATGATATATAATTTTAGTAACATATCAGCTTCATGACCAAACAAAAATACAAATTTTAAAAATCCCAAGCTGCTGCTATCCCTCTTGAGGAGAAAGCCACGCCCTTCAATAAACCTTAGAAACGGCCAAGCCATAATACAAAGAATTATTAAGTACATTTATTTCCGCCAGTCCTGTCCATAATACATTAGTACTATTTAAAGTTCTCCAGTATCGGGTGTGGGGATTTCCTACAGTTGGTGAATTACACCTGTTCGACTGGTATTTTAAATATCGTACCTAGCGAAGGGCTTAGGAGTATTGTCCCTTTGTTTTGAAAGCGGTGATTGTAAATTGTCCGTATCACAGGTGTGTTAATCACAGAAATATTTCAGAAAAAATGCGAGAAGCTACCTGTCTCAGGTAAATCGACTTGAAAGTTTTCCAAACTTACCTGGCGCCACTTGATGGCCCGTCTGTACAGGTCTGCCAGTCACTGGATGAAGCCAAGATGTCGCTCTCTGTCGCTCGCTGGGGACGACAAATATGACAGGAATGTGGGTCAGACATTGCGCACACCAAGGCTGCATACGACTACGATGGTAACTCAGCGCATTCATCAAGTCCAAAACTTCTCCTCACCTGATAAAAAACACCCTTCCATCGCTGGTGACACCATAACTCCACTCAGGTGGCAGTCTCTCGCGTATAAGGTCGATCGCCATTTTGCGGCCAGTTGACTTTTACCTGCAGCTGTTCCGGAAAACTCCCGCCGTATACAGGCGTAAGTGGTTGAGGAGCGAGGCGAGGGGCGGGGACCTTGTGTCCGGAGGATAGGTCGCCCCAGCCGTTTCGGCGTCTCACGTCTCTATCTTCCTCCCGGAAAACCGAGAGCTGCTTCCCCCTGCTGGCTGATTAAGTAGCGACTTATTCACGGGACTGGGTGGCTGAGTGGGAGACACAAGAACAATAGAGCGGAAGAGAATTTTTATCAGTGTCAGTGTCATCTTACTGGTTTGACGCCGCTGTAATAATTAACCCTTGTAGCACGATGAGCCACGATGGTGGCTTTGCCGGGGAGGCAATCTTCATTACTTTTATTGCAAAGTTCAAGCTTTCTCCTTTCCACAAATATAAAGGTTTCTTGGTCTAATGTTTACCTGAGAATAGTAATAATAATAAAAACAAATATCACCCATTGTCGTCTTCACGGTCGTCAGTTATTAGCACTTGTCTTTGTACATACTTTTATGCAGTGCTAGAAGGGTTAAAAATATCCGTTGACAAAGTATAGCAAGAACTTTATTTATTTTGATGGTTACAACCAGGGCCGTGCATCTGCCTGTTGCGCCCCGCGCTTTTCATTAAAACCGGGACCTCGAGGGCCCCGCACATCCCCTAAGCCTCGGGCCCTGCGGGCTAAGGACGGGCCTGGTTACAACATAAAAATGAAACAAACTGTTTACACAGAGAATATTGCAGGGCAGTGGGTCGTTTTTCTTAGTAAGTCTACGTTTTCTACTTTTTTCTTCTCAAGCCGTAGTCAGATTTTTCGAGTGGCACGTGCAATACAGGTCTGTTTGTGTCTGTGTGAGGAGGAAGGAGGGGATGAATGAAACTTTTAGTGCAGTTTGATTGGTTACTGAAAGGTGGTAATAATGTCATGACCTCTTGGTGTATTAAGTGCCCCATTATTCATCATAACTATGCTGATGGGTGGTTGATATAATGGGAAAGTATGTCTACCTAAAGGTGATTTCACACTATGAGGTGGGAGAAGACAACCCCCGACGGACAAACCTGCGAATAGGTGTCACATACAGAGAGTGTCCCGAGACGAGATCTGAACTCAAGACCTTTCACTGTAATGATCACAAGCGAGTATCTCAACCACTATACACCGGGCACCCCTGATATCTAATATGATTCAGGTTGTCCTTTTTATATATACACACACACCAAATCTCTGCTGTCTTAAGTTATCTAAAATCAAGGTACTGATTATCTACTACAAACTGATTATCCAATAGATATCTACTCAACGACGTCAGCAGCCAAAATGGCGCCGCATGTCTCGATGGCAGGATACTCATTAGCATTGTCAATCAAATACTACACGAACTGAAACCATCAAAAGAAGCCGCATTAGTAATGCTACATTTAATACAGGGTCGGGGTTACTGCCACGGTCAGAGACGGGCTACTTGTAAGTGCTCCCAGTATAGGTGACGTTTGAAAGACTTCACTATAACACGTAACATCCGCAACATAATACTGAATAGCAGGTGACGTTTGAAAGACACTTTAATAGAAAGTCCAGAAGCAATATTATGACATGTGAAGTTGTTTTAGCTATTATAGAAGGACACTATTAGAACAGGTTAACTTCCGTAACCTTTCAGGTGTTAGAGGGTGAGTTGGTAGTGACTTTACTTACCTGGGACCCTGCTGTCTTTTCTTAAAGACCTACCCGGTTGCTTCAAGTTATAAACAGATTCTGGTAGGAAGAGATAACGTAAATATACTCTGTACATTTTAGCATATGAAACACAACGGCTTATTTATTTATCTGATTTTAAAGTTGGCGATTTGCACCTGTAGTCAACAAGTCCTGCAAAATCTCGGTCCCGCGCGCGAACAAAGGCGTCGTCACAGCCGGTGGCGTCCAGGCTATAATTTTATATACGGGTAAGCCACAGATCTGTAGAGATACATATTTCTGGGTAAGCATATAAAGCCAGAAGGGGGAACAATACAGTTGGCTTCATCAGACGACCTTTTTTTTTTTTTTTATCGTGCTCTAGCAGTGAAGACGAGTGTGAAACTGTTCTCTTGAAGATATTAAACTTTACATGTTTGAACCTGAGGCTCGTGAAGGTTCAAACCCCAACACAATATGATGACAAAGAACCACTTCACAATACCACATGGTAAGTATCGTTGATGTTCGTCAAATTTTGCAAACCGCAAGTGGCCATTACAATTTTATTTGTCTGTTTACTGACTCACTGTCACAAAAGTCTCAAGTGTAAAATTTACCATTGGGAACAATTTCATTTAAGCATTTATATGCACACAGTTGCTCATACAGTCTTTGGTGTAAATAACACTAAGACATTTCGCCTCTACAATATATTTTTTTAAAATTGAAAAACAGACATTTTCGGAAAAGCTGTTGCAGATATTCCTCGTTATTTATTGTGTGCACGTTACTAACAACATATTGTTTTGCCGGTCAAAGCGGCTTGAAAAGTTGAATTTGAAGAAAAGTTATCATGCTGTTCATGCGGTTACTCTGTGTTGTTGGGTGAGAAAAAGTGAGTGCTTCCGATGGTAGGCACAGAACCTGGAAGAAGAGGTTTTTACCGTACTTTAAACCCTTGTCTTCAACGAATACGTCACTGAGTAACGTTCACGAGACTGGTGTTTCTCCTGGCGATTTCATGTTGGAGGCATTAATAAGTGATATGACAGGAGTCTCTCAAGCTTGATATGTACGTGTCACCAGTCGGGTAGATCTTTTAAGAGGCGACGTTAAACTACTTCAAACACATGGTATTAGAAGGACAATAGTAATATAATAACGTGATATTAATATGACAATGTAGTGGCAGAGGATGCTAAACACTATACAGACGTTAGAAACTATTGTAAGAGACATTTGAAAGTAATGAGAATTGTTATTAGGCGCTTTGACAGCAGTTCACGTTTTGAAATACACTTTGACAACGGCCCACGTTAACAAAACAATAATATTTCAACAGGTGATGTTAACAAGCCACGTTTCTCAACGTTGTCTCGCAACATCCTATGCCCTTTGCCCTCTACCATCCATCCTGGCGCAGCACCTCAATCGCCAAGGCTCCCAGCAGCTGAGGCCAGACGCGTCGTGACTGCAAAACGGAGACGCAGCATGAACGGCCAGAATGTCCACCCACCCCGCCCAGCACCCCGCCCTACCCTACCTTAATTCCGGCGTATGCTCCACATGTGGGAGACTCTTCTGGGCCTCGTCAGCCACCTCAGACCCATCACCAATTTATTTTATTTGGATTTATTTTATTTCTGAAGTCGATGAACGAACGAATTAGATACCCCGAAAAGCGAGCCTTGACTATATATAAATATGATATATCCTAATATATTTTTACAATATATCTTAGTAAAGTGAACGTTTGTTACTCTGCAATAAATAAACCACGACTCAAAAGATACCCAAATAGAACTGTATCAAAAATTTAGATTTTTATATGAAAAAACGGGGGTAGAAGCGAGAGCAAGGGAGGCAATACAAAGCTCCCCTTAAAATGTGTATTGGCAGAGTTAGAAACCTTGACCTGCAAATACTGTTAATATTCCAGAGCGTGCGGTGTCTGATGATACCCACATCCCCGGTTGAGCATATCACACTACAAGCAGATGGAAGCCATATGTAAAGGTCATCCCATGAGGTTTTTCAGGGGTTTATAGACACACGAGAAACACTAAACTTTTCTCCAAAATAGTTTGGTAAACCTGTTTTGCTTTTATATGTCGTCTTCATTAAAAACCCGTTCTAAAAATATTAATTAGCGTCGATTTTCAGTTTGGAGTCAGATGCCCAATTCCGTCAGCTGGGTCGACTAGGGGAAGTTTACTGGAGGACCACCACTTCCCCAAAAAATTGCCAACCGCCGGATATGCCGAAACCCGGGATCGAACCAGGGACCTTTAGATCTTCAGTCTAACGCTCTCCCAACTGAGCTATTTCGGCTGACAACAGACGATGGCCACAGGGTGGACCAGTACATCGCGTTCATCAGACGATTTTTATCTAATGAGCTCACGAGCTTATATGTCCGTGATGTGCTCTAGTAACAACATCTACACGCACAGAGACGATGAAAGAAAGAGCCAGATCGGTATGCTCAACCAGCGACAAGAAAAGATAAAGGAGGTATAGGATTATGTCCCATGTACGTACTGTTAAGACAATATAAATGCACTAATTCTCCTGCAGTTATATATATGTACATATATTATTTTCCTGTTTAAGAAAAGAAAAGCTAAAAAGAAACCACGAGCAAATGTGAAAAATTAAATCATCGGCAAAGACGGTGCATGTGCATTAATGGTGCCTTAGTCAACTTGAACAAGAAAGTGCATGTCACTTGTCAAAGTTTTGCAATTTGCTGTAAGTATGAATCTGAGCTAATTAATATCCTGAACTTAATTGGGAGATCTTCCAGTATTTGGTAGAACTTGGACAGTAAAGACCACATTGAAAATAATGGTGACAAAATAAAACGTGCTTGGTGGATACTAGTTTTTTTGTTCTAAATCATTGTCATAATTATTTTTATCATAATTAGTTTTGTTGTGAAAATATCTACTCATTTAGCATTCAAACAGCAAGTGCTTGTGTCCAGTTTTCAAATAAGAATTAAATGTATTAATAATAATAACTGATATAGCGCCTTTCCAAAGATTTGCTCATAGCGGTTTACATAAATCATACTTAGACTAAATCAATAAATATGTGTTTGTTATACAGTATATACGAATATGGGTGCATGCGTACTAATACACTACATATACAAAGTACAGACTCACGTCATGCTAGCTTCATGGTCAGGGCAGGGCTGCAGAAAAGATAGACATGTATACTTAAATATGGCACCACCTCAATAGACTACACCATGGTACTCCACAGTAGTGGATCAACTGAAAACTGGACTGTGTGTGTGTGTGTGTGTGTGGGGGGGAATAGTTATTGAGTAGTTTATTAAACAGAAAGAGCATGTTGTTTGTCACGTGCGCTCAGTTTGCTTTATGACATGCAGCCAAGCTTTATCCTGAACTTGGAAGAACCTGAAATGAATGAAAACCATGACTAAAGAGATGCAGTATGTTTTATGTGTTTCTAGTTTTCTGATTCATAATTGGTAAACCTGTTTTGCTTTTATTTGTCTTTTTCATTAAAACCCGTTCTAAAACATATTGGTTCGTCAGTTTTCAGTTAGGAGTCAGATGCCCCATTCCTTCAGCTGGGGGATCTTATGCTGCAGAACCACTCCCCAAAAAGATTGCCAACCGCCGGATATGCCGAAACCCGGGATCGAACCAGGGACCTTTAGATCTTCAGTCTAACGCTCTCCCAACTGAGCTATTTCGGCTGACAATAGTGGACGGTCACAAGGTGGACCAGTACAGCGCTTTCATCAGACGATTTTTATCTAATGAGCTCACGAAAGACAACTTGTCGGATATTCTTTTTTCTTAAAGTGGGACAGATAGCACTGCCTGATCAGATACGGGGGTCAGATATATTCACAGACATAGACACATTTTGTGGATTTCCTAATTATTATCGCCACAGATAGGACCCAATATAAAAAGACAATAATGCATATAAATAGAGAAACAAACAACTATATATTTCTGCTGATGTCATCCATGTAAAATAATGTATGAACATTGTAACATTCACACACAAAAACAAACGTGAGGAAATGACGTGACACATCATCAGCATTAATAAACTTATATTTTTTTGATTTAGTGATAATATATAACTGTGATGAGTGCTGCATAGATATATTTATTATGATTTTCTCGTTAGCAATTGCATAATATAATGGTTGTCAAAGCATTAAGGTACTTTACCTGCTTTAATTATTAGAATTTTTAGAAAAGCAAGGATTTTTTAATGTTTATTATCTCTTAGATACAAATTAATCTCGCCATAGTATTAGATAATTTTTACATGTGAATTAAAACTGCTAGTAGTCTAATTAATGTCCTTAATTGAATCAAACATGTTTGATACCTGAAATATTAAAAACCCAAAAGGTGATAAGAGGAAAGAATAGTTTACATTTCCATTTATTTTAGCAGGTTGACTAATTGCTACTCATTGATGGTGATGGAGCTGCATGAAAACCTAATTTGGGCAAAATGCAATTTTTTTTTTTGCAGTCTCATATCTTTGCTTTTGAAACTAACCCAAGGTCAGTGGATGAAGCAATGCTTCGACAGTAGATATACCATAAGAGAACGTCTGATGACACTCTTTTAATATCCAACCACTAGACCAGGAAGGCTGTACAAAGCAGCACACTGGAAAGAACAACTATATAGCATGTGAAATGTACAGCAAGTACAAATTAGTGTTAATAAAGAGACATAGTGACTGTATGCACTGCTTATTCGTAACTTTTAGCAACTGTGTATGTTGGTTATTGTTGCTTGAATGTTACAGGAATTGCTAAAAGAATATGGGATTGTCTTTGTGGTCTGTAGCTTGAACAAGAAAGTGCATGTCACTTTAATTGTCACTGTTTTGCAAGTTTGCTGTAAGCTATGCAGCTGAGCTAATATCCTGAACTTGGAAGATCTTCCAGTAATTTGAAGAACTTGCATGGACAGTAAAGACCACAATGAAAATAATGGTGACCACAGATAAAACAGTTTTTTTAACTCATTGGCATTCAAACAGCAAAGTTTCAAATTAGAGCTAAATGTATTAAAATATTAGTAATTGATATTGTGTCTTTCCAAAGATTTGTTCATAGCACTTTACATAAATCACATAGACTAAATCATTAACTATGTGTCTGTTATATGTGTCAGAAAAGATATATATCTTGCACCACCTCAATAGATTAAACCATGGTATTACACAGTAATGTATCAACTCTGTTTAAGTTTGAGGGGGTGGGGTGGAGGAAATAATTATTGAGTAATTTTTAAACAGAAAGAGCATGCTGTTTGTCAGGTGCTCTCATTTTGTTTTATGCCTAGCAGCCAAGCTTTATCCTGAACTTGGAAGAACCTGATAATGAATGAAAACCATGACAAAAGTGATGCAATATGTTTTATGTGTTTCTATAGTTTAAATTTCTGATTCAGAATTGTTTTCATCATAGGTCAAAATATCTTCTGCTTTAGAACACTGAGCACTTGTGTTTTTGTTTTATTCTAGTTTACAAATAAGGACAAAATCAGCAAAAGATGCAAAATGGCACATCTAAGTAGCCTAAACACAAAAGTAGTTATCCACCTAGACAGACATGATTTCTGACTGTTGACAATCATCTTGGTCTTGCTATTCAACAACTAGAGAATTAAGGGTTCTAAGCTCAGAAATGCCATAAATTCTAAACAATAAAACCAAGTATGTATTACGTAATAATGCATTATACAAAACTGAAGTTTACTTCAAAAACAGTGTGTATACCCTGGATCGAGCTACCCCAATTGAGGCCCAAGAAGCATGTTTACAAACCCATGACTTTTAATGATTTAATAAAGTCTAAGAACCAAAATAAAATGTTTGGCAAATGAGTGCGATCTCAAACCACCAAAACTGAGATAACTATACTCGGCAAAGCGGCCCTATGCTCCACTAGGGGTGATTAGGAACAAGAAGTAATCGGCAAATGTTGTGACCCTCTTCTATCAAAAAGCCTTTAGTTCTTCCTGCAATGGTCTCAGTTATTCAACAAGTCATATAAAAGGTCGTAAATTTCTTTAGGTTGTTTTCATAGTAGTTTAAAACAGTTCAAAACATGAAAATGTCAACTAATAAATGTGTACCATCTGCCGTTTGCTTCCGCGATCATTGCAAAGGGAAGCAACTTCAATTTTAAGCCAGTCAGGGACAATCGCGGTTAAAAATAAATTCGTGAAATTATTTTTCCCTATATTTACTAAATTTTAAATAATTCATCCACAAATTTTAAGCAAGATAATTTTATGTAAAACTTTCTATAAAAATACTTTAAAGTTTTGTCTTTTTCACAATGAACTTTTTAGTATTTATAGATATATTTACAGTTAACAAAAGCAGCAAGAAAAAAATCTTTTTAATTTACTTCTTATTTGAAATATTTCCCGCGATTCATCGTAAATCCACGTCGAATTGAGTAAACCGATGAAAACCAATCTTTGGTTGCCCCCAGCGGGCAAAATATTAGTCAATATGTAAATCAAAGTAGTGGGATGTTCTATTGTACACGTTACGTACGTATGCCCGCAAGTATTGTGGATACAGTCATATGCTTAGTTCAAAACACATCATTCGAGGCTGTGAAGAAGCGTGGCCGTGACCAAACAATGATACATATGAACGAAACAAAGAATCATATTTCAGTCGTTGTGAAGGGAAGTGTGAAGCGGGACCGCTTTAATTGTTTTACGCTCATTAATGAGATGGGGACTGAGTGCAACTTTTGAAAGGGTAACAGCCTTTAAGGTCTTTCACTGGCTTCAAGTTCCAGATTTAAGTTTGCTCTATTTTCTTTAAGCCTCAGGTAAGTGATGGCGGAGAGCACGTGGAGACAGTGATAAAGGGAAGCAACTACGTTTACTTTAAACTCTCTCACTATTTTTTTAAGCTAAAAATTACTTATACGCAAAAAGTAATTTTAATATAAATAAAAAATATTTACGTCACTAAATATTTTCTGTTCAAAAATATTTTTATATTTAGAGTATCTTAAATATTTAGACATTGTTTACAGACTATTTAAAACAACCTGCAAGAATACGTGTTTCCTCTTTATATTTCATCATTCATACACCATTTTCCCATTGTTAATCCAACCAAAATTAGATGCATTTTTTGATTGTCCTCGCGGGACAAGATTACAAGTGATGGAGAGAGAAGGGCATCGTTCTAAATGAACTTGTATTATGTTGTGTCAGAATTCATCACCTTTTCAACGGTATCCATAGATGCTTGGAGAAATGTGCATTCTTGTTACTTAGATCCTCCTTGCGTCTATTTGTTTTGGACTTAGTTAATTTCTATTCGTCATCAGTGCTGTTGTTTATCCTTCCGTCGTTCAAAATATTTTCTTGTTCTTCTGTCCTTTGTATGTCACCCATGTCTCGGTCTCAAGCGCTAAGAGCATGCTCCTTATTAGGAGTGTGAGTACGAGTTATAGAAATTTTGCATTTAATTATTATTATTAAGTTTTAATTAAAGTGATTAACTATAATTATTTACTTCTAATACAATAATTATAACTTGAAAAATTAGTCAGAGATAATAATCTTTGAAGTTACGATTTATTTGCACCACTTGAAGCAAAGTCATCAGGGACAATGAGTCGACCAATATAATTGCTTGGCAACGCAGTGAACGTTGATAACAATAATAACAAAAACACACATCCCTGACATGATGATAAGCTCAAATACATTTACAAAGGACGCCATGTGCTGACAGAGAATGTTGTTACAATTAAGTCCCTGTAAATACAAACATCGATCCAATTTGAAACTAAATTAATTTTATAATTTCACGTGGCATCTGCATGCACATAAACACAAATATTCAAAAATATTTTCGAAGTAATATGTATGGTGCTATCACTGTCAGTTCGTTAAGTGATGTTAATATGGAGCTGTGATGAAATGGACATATCACGATGTACGTCTTTAAGACACCAACCCTTTGAAGGTGTAACTATTTATACAAATAGGCTGACCACATAGAGGAGTGAACACGTTTAAGTTTGTTTTTGTTCGCTTGTGTGTTGGGGGTTGGGATGGGATGAGGAAGAAAAGTGTGAACGATTTTGCTCAAGGGAAAACTTAATTATATAGCGAATGTTCTTTCTTTCAAATCATTTAAATAAAACAAAATATGTAGCTTTACGTTTCCTCTGAGAATAAAAAAGATATCATTGTGGCCGTGCAAAGGAAATTTTATGCGATTTGATATATTAAAATAACAAGAGTGCTTTTTATCAACATGTGTAAATCGATCCAGCCTTTCGCTTGTCACTATATAAATACACACTACCTTGTATTAATATATCATTTCCGAACGCTCACGTCCTTTTCTCTGAAAGTTACTCCCACTCACTGGGCCTGCGTGCTCCATGGCATTTTTCATCCTCATCATCCCTTCCCAAAAGTTGTGTGAAATCACCGCGAGGGGATTTCTAAAATAAACCAACAAACAACCACAATTAAAGCTGATCCTGATTACTTCGCACGAGGGATAAGCTGTCGTTTGCTTGATGGGATGCTCGGGTGTGAAACTCCAAGCCTTTCAAATAGATTTGTAATCTTTACTAAAAGATTATTTCTACACGACACTAACATGTAGAAAATAAACACAAAGAGCAAAAGCAGCCATCAGTGGAAGAAAGAACAATAACTAATCGATGTTGACATGGCAAAGCAGAGTGGAGCAGACGGCAAGCCCCACGGACTTGGGAAGAAAGAGCAAAGGGAAACCACTCTCAGCTAATCGGCGTTCTGTGACGAGAAGTCGTCCAGTCTGCAAGCAGACGATAAGCGCTCTTCCAAATTTCCGCATATTTTCCGGATTATTCGTGCCGAATACACGCATTTGAAATATGAACGACAGTTCTTATATTGGCAGGAAAGGAGTCTGGATAGCAAGCATCAGTTTTTCACATTTTGGTTCGGGCGGAGGTAAGGCATAATTTTCTCCATTGACTAGACGGTCCCTCGTAGGCTTGACTGCCGCAGCACGCAATGTTCTGTTAGAACACAGCCCTTAGACGAGAAATTTCTTCGCGTCATGGTATCGATTGGAATGCCTATGGTCTGGAAAAAAAAAATGCGCAAGGTTTATCCTTTATTCTCGATTCTCAGGGCGAAATATGTAATATTTATTTGACATCTGTTTCGAAATAGTTGATTACATATGCATGGTTCACTTTTTAGTGTTGCGCACAGTTTTCCATCCATAATGGGATGCAGCTCAGTCTAGAATCATGGATTAGCTTATGCAGTGGAGAGACAGTGCAGCTGTTTTCGCATTAGCAGTACTGATTAAAGTACGGGCTAAAGAAGAGAATTAAAACATAAATATGCGTGTGTGCAATGACTGGCTGTTTAGCAACATTTATAATCTTCCGCCAGGATTGACATAATGCAGTATCACGTGATACACAAATAAACGTACTGAAGTATGATATACCGATCTTTACTCGTGTGGTTATTTTTGCTATATCCAATTTTCACACGTACTATTTGGCTGCTGCGGTGGTATACAATAAACCTCAGAAATTATTTTATTTAAACAGTAACTTGTTATAGAAGAAACCTCATAGTAACATACTGCTGTCGTTGTCCTAAGTGTTTCTTTTCTGATTTGGGAGTTGCATTTTGAGATTACGCGTGCTTCCTCGTAGTGTTACTTCTTATTATGTCAATATTTTCAAAATTTTATTGCGAATTTTTCGGATTTAATTGAAAGTATTCAGCATGATTAAATTTAGCATAAATGCATCAAGCACTGACACCTCATCTAGATTGCTACGAGAAGGGTGGGAATGCGAAATGCATCAGCCTTTTCTTCAAAACTGCAAAGTAAACAGCATGCACACGTTTTTATATATATATATTATAAATATAACATTCTCGCGTTAGTGTGTGTGTGAGAGAGAGAGAGATACGACTTATAGAGTAAGATGTGCCGTGAAAATCATTTGTCTACAGATTTAGAGGATGGACCGTTGATATCATGTTAACAGAGATACAATGGCTTGACTTCACTCTTACAGTGGTGCATTTTTTTGTCTCAATAACTCATTATCATCAGTTTACTGACATCAATGTTTGTGTGATTCTCTGTCGATAGTTGACCTTTGTCTGACATGTAGGTTGCAAGGCACACAAAACTTCCTTAGTTCCTTGATAATAGTTATCTACTTTGGCAGTCCTTATAATTGTATTAAATTCTGAATCTTCCCAAGGTGATTTCATTTAAATTTCATCCCTTTAATCGGTGACATTTAAAATCAGATATGTATTCCTGTCTCATCTCTTATCACTCGATCATATAACTAGTCACCTGTTCAGTGTGTAGCTTTTGCAACTAAATAAAAAAAAAAATTGCATTAAGCTCAACTTTACTGCATTGAGACAACAGAGACAGGTTAAGCAATGAACTGCAAAGAAGCATTTAGTGTAGTAACTCTTTTTTGACGACAAAAAGTGGTAAAGTCGCAAGAATCTTATCCTGCGCAGAGAAAAAGCTTCGCGACACTCAGTTTGGTATAAATTCACCTCACCGTGCGTTAACCATCGGAACGACAGTGGTCGTGACAGTGGTATGGAGGCCGGCCAGAGGTTTGATCTGTCAGAATGAATTCACCTCACTATGCACTAGTCGTCCTAACTATATTAGGAGCAATTAAGCCTTTCCTGTTTTCTTTTTCACTTCTGCTGGTTGGTGTTTTCGTCTTCTGTTCCTTCGGTCAAGTCAGCCTTATTTGGTCTGTGAATGTTCATGCTTTGTTAATTGTTATATGTTGTATGTTTTATATTTGTGTTGTATTGATCATAGTAAGTGTAAAGTATCTTCCTGTGGCAACCGCGTTCAAAAATTCTGTTCTTAATCATACCATTCACGTCACTTCAGGAATAAGGAAGATGGCTGACATTAATTTTCTTCCGGGTCAAGTACCTAGCAAAAGAGTATCATAAACTTGCTTAGTTCTTTCGAACATTTATGCTGTCCTTAATGGCAGGAAGAACAAGGGTCTTCTGTAGCCTTCTGTCAGTCTTGATGGCATAAAGCGCGCACAGGAAGGGCGTCTGCTGACAAGTCTCCATATTAACCCTCCGATTACAACGGGAGCCCCTTAGGTGGTGGGAGAAGGTCAAAGCTTTCAGCTCGGCGTCAATATGAAAATGATTGAGTCACCACCGCCTCGCTCCCAAAGGCTGGAGTCTGGCTTTTAGGTGAAATGAGGTACATTTAACATTTGCCGGTTTTAAGCGCATGAGAGAGAGAGTGAAAAGAAAGGCTGAGAGTTTTGGATCGGCTCTTGTTCATAACTGATGTAGAAGGTGAGGGAATTGAAAATAACAGAATAAGAAAAAGACAATTCTTCTTCGCTTAGATCAGAGCATAAGTTCTATACTACAAGTCTCTAATTATCTCTGTCCTTTTTAAGCCTCGTACCATGCCGAAACAATGATGTTCTTTTCCATCTGATGTGTAGGCGTCTTTTCTTTTTGGAGGAAAATAGTACTTAAAAATCCGTCGTGACAGTCATAAAATAAATTTGTTAACATTAGATGTTATTGGTAAGAAATACAGTTGGTAAGTGTACAGTATTTGTAAGAAATACAAAATCAATCTATGAGCACAGTCTTCTGTTTGACGCTAATGGTGGTGCAACGAGTGCTGAGATGGGGAGGGAAGTACGATCAGCTGCAATTTTTTAACGGTCGTAATGGCGCAGTGGTCATGCAGCAAGATGACCAAGTAGTTTTACTAGTACATTTGGAGATTGACAAAGCAGGCATCTGCTTACACGGTGTTCGAATCCTTTTTTTTTTCACCACATATAAAGGTAAGTTATACAAACTGTGTGAAAATGTATGGACACTTATCATTTGTATCGAAATCATGCACAATCATGTTATTTTGACATTAACCATCCACTGCAAAGTTGTTGTTTTTTTTCAACTCGTCATACCGTCCTTGACTTTTCTGTAAATGCAGGCTATTCGGAAGTAGACCATTTAGTTTCATTATCTGTCGACTATAGTAGTGCTGACATACAAGGCTAGTGTGGAGGAGCTGCATCGCTGCTAAAAAATCGCGCGGTAATGGTTCAAGTTTCGGCAGAAGCTAACGCTCTCAGGGTGTAAAACCTGGACGGTCACACCAAACGGCAAATTAGTCTTTAATTTCCCCTCACACTCTTGTTTTTTTTTAAATTTTGCCGAGCTGTGAGATTTATAGCAGAGATGAAGATCTCACGCCAGTCGAAGAACAATCTGAACAACCCCTGAAGACTGTAACACAAGGCTACGAAATGGCGCATTAGAGAGCGAGCGCATTTTGTGCATCTTAGTGCGGATGCGTGTGCGCGATTTCGCTGATGCTCAGGCCACTTTGTAGCGAGCTGCTCGACTGAACATGGCTGATAGCAGTATCTATTCTATGCAGCAGGAGACTAAGAAATCGTTAGCACGTATTGATAAGGAGGATGGAAGATTCTTGTTTTCGAGAACTGACTGAGAGTGGGAAAAGAGGATAGTTTGAACCACCCGTCCCCTTCGTGAAAGAAACCTCACACATTTCACCCAAAGGCACAATGTTTAGTGTAGTAACTATTATTAATTCTATCATCATCGTCATCATCGTTATCATCAGCAGCAGCTCCGTCAATCACTTCTGTAACCTTTATATGAGCCCAGCTGCCATTATAAAGAAAGCGTTTGCAGCTAGGACCAAGGCAGTAGAAATATACCTGCAAGAAGATATACATCTTCACTTACTTTTTTAAATGATAATTTTCAGCGAGCTGTTGTCTGATTTTTGAAGCATATTTTAAACTTTGTAACATTATTTGCTAATGTCAGTGTCTAAACAGTAAAGTACTGCTGAGTTCTGTCATCCAGTCTTGTAGTGCTACGGACACACTGTGCCCTGGTAACCAGAACTCAATAAAATGTTCGCCATACAGCCAACAGGATGTAGCCAATAAGTTTAAACACTGTGCATGATTATTTTGTTGCGGAAGACCCAGTGAGTTAGTATGCAATGGTTCAAAAGTCACCCTACAGATGCTAGGCTATCGGTAGGAAATATTACTGTGTTCATGTTCAAGAGTAGCATAAATCATCTTACATAGTCACTGTGCTTACACACCCGAGTGTTGTGCTCCATTGAAAGAATCAAGGGTAATGGCAAACGACGCCTTTGGGTAAAACAAAACAAAACGAAACAAACCTAAATCATTTCGTCGTTGACTACAGCAGCACACATTGCAAGCAACTTACCACAATTAAACAAAATAAAAAACACTGAGTTATTCAGACATTTCATGCAGTGGCAAAAATAAACGATATGCACGCGAATTTCACCAGCTGTGTAAATGAATTTGGTAGGTTGTTACAATCAGTTCAAAACTTAATGATAGCAACAAAAAAAAAACAACAACACAATAACGACAAAACAATTGTAAAGTTCACAAACGATTAATGCTTGTGTTCATGGTTATATTTAAAAAAAAAAAAAAAAAAAGAAAACCCTTTCGACGTGAAGCGTGAAATTCCGGTTTAACAGATCCCTGTCACCAAAGATGTGAGAGAGGCGATGGAAAAAGCTGTCAGTGCAGTGACCATCGAGAAGCTGTCGTGTATCAGCGTGTTTCTCTGATTTATCATTGGTCACTCTATTCTGGAGCTCAGCAGAATCGATCAACGGCTACCGTAAGAGGCGCCAGTGTTCTGGTGACATCCTCTTTCACAGCAGAATCACTCCGCGTAGCACGTTGGCACACAGAGACATTTCCACAGTGATATTATTCCTGCGCTCGCGCCGTCGAAAGACACGGAAACGCACCCAAGCAAAACAAAGGTTGCTGGTGCAAGTCGTGAATGATAGTATTGTTTAAACTGCCCTCGGTAATGCCTCTTACTCAGCACAACAATGACTGGTGCTGCTGAGTGATATTTTTCGGGTTTGACCAGTGATGACCTTTGCTTAATGCTAGCTGCGAATCGTGTCTGGCAGCATGGGAACAATTTGTTTAGGAATTATGTCGTCAAGCAAACTGCGTTTCTTTCCGATTTTGACTATTGAAAATGGTAAAAGGTGTTAGAGCAAATGGGAATTTCAGCTTTCAAAAAAAAAAAAAAAAACAAACAAAAAACAAACAAAAAACAAACAAAAAAAAAAAAACAAAACAAAAAAAAAACATTTTCAGAGCACAGGACAGACGTCTGAACACATGCCAGGTTTCCTTTTTGCAATTTTCGTTATTTTTGCCGCACGGGTCTGCGTGGGTGCAAAACTTGCGGTGTGTATAGGAGTAGGCCTTTCCATTTTCTGTTGGGGTGTTTGCCAACAGTGGTTCTGACATGTAGAGTTGGTACAAGTGAACATAAAATATACCCGAGTGAATAAGGAGGAAAACACTTTTTAAGAGCGTTTACTGAGAAAGGAGTTGAACTGAACACACCAGCCACAACACACAAAGTAGAAATCGTCGTTGACAGACCACAGAACTCCGCATGCTGTATCAAACCCCTAGCCACAGTAAAACAAACAAAATACAAACCAAAACAAAAAGTAAAAAACAAAGAAAGATATTTTTAAAAATACTTTCAAAAATGGTTTTTTTTATGTATTCAGCTAGAAATGTATTCAGCTAGAATGCATTGTTATTTAAGGGTATGATTCTTACCTTGGTGTAGATAACCAACAGTGACCGTGAGTGTGATCCCTATTAACACGAAAGCTGTTGGGCGCTCAAGTTTTAGCGGTGCCTCCATTAACTGGTTCGCTTTTTACTGGAAGAATATTATTTGGTCATGATATTCAAGTGTATTATATATGCATATCTGTATATTATATACGTTTTCTCAGTTGAACAGAATGAAAATGAGCACGTCTGTAGTACCTTGTAAAGCTATAAAGAGCATGATTGTGGACGTCTTTACCACCCTACACAGTCGTTGGTTTTGTGCGCCAGTTAAGAAATTCGTAGCAATTCCTTCAGGCACTTGGTCCGGAATTTCCAGATTCTTTTTTTTTTTTTCGGTGTCAGCAAGTGTAGTTTATGTCTCCCGTCAGTAAAACAGACTAGAACAATGAGAGACTTACACTGTCGGAACGTAGTAGCGCATCTGTAGCTGCCCCATTTGCGTTCATTCTATTTTTTGCTTTTGCTTCTGCAATCTCGATGCGGATTCTTATTGAATAAAATATCAAGTACTTGAAGGTGTTCACTAATAGCTCTTCCCTGCTTAAGTATATCGCAGCTTTCCTGTCGTGACTGGTGTTTACCATACCTTTGCATTTGTCAGTACTGGTCTCGATTTCAAATCCATCTGGCATGTCCGTCAGTCTGTTGATGACATTCTGAAGTTTATCGTTGTTACCTACCATAAAATTAATATCATCTGCTGGCAAGGCATTTATCTTTAAAGTATGTATAAAATTAGAGATATTAGAAGGTTGTCCCGCAAAAAAAAGGTTTTCCCACATAGTGGGTGGCCTATGAAGAAAAATAAATGACGCCAGAAAAAATGCATATTGTGGCTGATTCTATTTTCCGGATACTTCCTTGCTGTAGTCTATCGATATTTTCTTTTATTTTGCCTGGACTTGGCTGTCGATAACTAGGGCATCACAATAGGCCAATCTGTGTTAATGCGGTTGTGAGCTGTTCGGTGGCAGGAGAGAGAGAATATGCTTACCCTTGATGGAGCATTGCCATGATTACGAATGTGGCGAGGATGCGAATGACGACGCCAATTTTCCTGATAGCCATTTCTTCATGCTAGAAACAGACCTATGTAAAGGAAAGAAAGAAACAAAGTTTTTATCCCAATGATAAAATGATATACTTCAGTTCCCTTACCCCCACACTTTGCAGAAGCAGTTGTCCAACAGGCATGATACTGTAGCCATCGCGATCAGGTTTCGCCGCCTTCCAAACTACCGATCTATATGCGTGCGAATCTGCATTTGTCTGTGATCAGTTGCAGCGAAACTAATGCCTCGCCACCAAGAAAGCAATTACATACGTAAAATCCCAGCATGCAAATCGCCGAAACCCTCCATAATTGTGGCAACAGTGGCAGAGGAATCCTGGAAGCGGTTAATCACACACGAATTTCGCCATTTTTGACGCCAAAACTTGGAGAATACGGCTTCCGATGCGAAAGTGTGACATTTCCTCATCGTGGCTTTTTTTTTTTGCGGCTACAGACATGTAACGGCTTCTGTGGCTACAGGAACGAGAATGGTAACTGTCTTCACGCGAGACCCCATGCGTCTTTCTTTCCCCTTCCCTATCGGCTCTGGAGTTGTGAAGCAGAGGTAATCTTAAGCTAGAGTTAGCCAGGGACCGGAAGCACTGTGGGATCCTGTCACTGGAAGCAGGCGCAAACCAAGAAGCTCGGCTTGTAATATAGAGGATCCCGTCTTGCTTACGGTCCACAGTTATGGTCACAAAGTTCGTAGGTTCGTGGATGCAGGCGCTGTGCGGGGATTAAGCAAACCCTAGGGTATGCACATCTGGGGCGTAGTTATGAAGAGAAAGAGAGAGAGAGAGAGACTGTCTTTCCCCCTTGGTAAAATGGGGAACTAAAAAAATTATTGTTTCCGAAGTCATGAAGTGGTGCCCAGACTCCAGACACTTCATATTTTCTTTCATCAAAGTCACCTTTGCCACCACTTTAGAAGTACGGCTCCTTTGTTTAAAAAACAAACAAATGAAACATTTTCGGGTTCTGGATATTGCTTTATAACTTTGGAAACAAGACTACTGGCCCTAGCGGACTTACCATTGGTTTATAACCACCATCCCTGGTTGATAACTCGGGTCACTAGGTTCTGGGGTCTCATTTTCTCTGCTCATCGCTTGTGTGCAACATGTTACCTAGGGCTAACCAGATTTGGTCCTAAGCTGCAGTCTTGTGCAGACGTAGTAGATTCGTGTTTTTTAAAAAAATTATTTTGATTGTTTTCGCTTATTGAATGTGTTTTCAAAATAAGAATATGATTGGTTATCGATTATCGATGTAGACAATTATCCGAAGAAAATTGCAAAAACAGAATTAACGTTGCTAGTCGCTACAAACGTAGTGTTCAAACGTTGTTATGCCCCTACACAAACAAAGCTCGATTCTTCACTAGTGTTATACCCTACGTTCATACATCACGGAGCTAGTTATCACGTTGTCTCAGTCGTGCATCTTTCGTCCTCTACTGTCTTAGAAAACAAGTTTTGCTGCTCTTCGCATCCTTCTGACACGTTCCTTACAGTAGTTTGATAACAGTCAACATGTTAATAGGTGACGTACCCCGCCCTCGCCTATCTCCCCCATCCCCCCCCCCACACACACACACTCACACACTGCGGCGCTGTCATAATAGTCGGGCGAAACGGAGGTCCGAATGACAGCAGGCTGGAACGCTTGTCAAGGCCAGCTACACGCCCCTCCCCTCGCCTCCCCACTCCTCTTCCATGACAGGCGCAGATCGAAGGGCCGCCAACGCTCTGCGTCCGTACTTCTCTGGCCACCATCAGTTGCAAGATGGCTTAAGGCAGTGGTTCTCAAAGTGTGGTCCGCGGACATAAGTCATGATGCATTCCTCGCATTAACATTTTAATTACAAATAACGTCAACTTATTACTATATTACTTTTACAAAAGGACATTTAGTTTTGAATTTAATGAAACAAATGCTGCAATTTAAATTTGAAATACATAGTACAGGCCTTTGGTGGTCCGCCATAGTTTTTACTTGGTGGTCCGCCGTAGCTCTTACTTAAGTAAAGTGGTCCGCGGTCCGAAAAACTTTGAGAACCACTGGCTTAAGGTACGTTCACTTTGACTCAGAACCTCCAGACCCGTCTGTCATGTACGGGCATTTACTTGTGGGCGTTCTAAAATGCTGTCCCGGGTCATAGAACCCTGACGACCGCACTGCTTCCAGAACGGGTGTTTATTTTCTTCACACGCCTCTGTTTTCTGTTCCATCAAGCTGGCGAGTGAAAGGCAGTGGCTGGAAATTCCAGCGACTGGTTGTCGTGGACCACTGCTAGCCGCGGTGAAAGCCGAGAACGTGATCGTGTTGAGCGTCTGAGAGCGAGAGAGGGAGTGCAAAGAAGGGAAGGGGAGGTGTAGCGATGTGCTGGCCAGTGTGTTGGGGTCTTGGACTTCCAGTGCGTAGACAGCCCCAGCATTGCGCACAGCACCATCGATCGGTCCCTCCTGCACGTGTGGTCCTGCTAATGTCTTGAGAAATTTGTGACGCCAGTCTTCTGGCGCCATCTGCTGGGACAGGTAGCCCTCCACCTGCCCACGCCCCCACCGGCCTGCGCACTCCTTCAAATGCATCCTTTGGGGGGTTTTCATTGAGGTCTACACCCGGGCCCGGGCAGTATTAGTTGTAGACTTGCCTCGGATATAATCGTTGAAGAAAGAAAACATGTCCTTGCTCATTACGCGTGAAAGAGCGACAGCGACTACAACGTGTACTGGCGTCATGTTTTGACAAGCGCCTCAGCGTCGGCAGTGGTCGGTTGTAAAAAGATTCCAAAGGCGATGGTTCTGATCCTCCTGTGTATTCTTCAGATCAGAAGCTGTTTCAGTTGGACAGACCAGGCAATAGGGGATTACGAGAGCAGTTCTCACAATAGAAGCATGACTGGTTCTTTGAAGGAGCGACCTCGCGGTTGAAGGCCCCCTCGCAACTAAACACGTTTGAGTAAGGACTCACTCCTCCACCCATCCATCCAGCCATTAAACTGCAAAGATAGGTCACGCTCGCAGAAACATTTTGCTTCTTATACCGCTAGATAGGAACTCTCCCACACTCCAGCCCCCTACAATCCATACTTGTTCGTGTACGCCTTTGTCAACTTGTCAAGGTTTGTGATCGACTCACTAGTTTGCGCACACAGTCAACGCAAATCGTAGCTGACAGGTGTGTGTGTGTGTGTGATCGTCCCTGTTGCCTGAGTGTCAACATCTCTCTTTCTGCAGCTTCCAGACGACCTCACATCAACAACGACCACCAGCGCCATCTAGTGGTAGCAAAGAACTCGATCAGTGGTCTTGTGTGTGAGAGTCTGACGGTCAGAGCTGGGACAAGGACCTGAATCGAGTGCCTCTGCCACTCCAGATACCGGGCCGTGCGACTGAATAGTAATCAGCAAAATATTACAAGATATCAACTGTGTCTAAACATTGAGATGCAAAAACGAGAACGGTTCGAAGCGCAGCTGGGTTTAGTTTTTAGTTTATCTTCCGTGTAGCCAACTCCATACATACTTGCACTTATACAAAAATTAGTTCACACACAGGATGTGGTCATAATCTGAGATAGATTAATATTTAAGTAATGCGACTGCTGTTGTTTAGCCATATCTGTTCCTTCCAGTCGACGAGGGATCCGGTTGGCTAAACAAAGATACAAAGATTAGCTTATGCAAAGCTGCAATAGAGATTTCCAAGGAGACAATGTAAAGGGATGCATAAGTTATCAGACAAGACAAAAAAAATCGAAGTTGTTGATGATTTGTTACCTCCTTTCCTGCTTTAGTATATTATCTTTTTCAAGTGCAAGAGGTCATGGGTCACTTTTAGCGATTGATCCGCGTTTCAGAGGAAGCACGCTGTCCGTTTTTGTAATGTCATTTGTGCAGAGAAATATACCTTTTTCCTTTATTTATCTTTGTAGTTATCACACTTCGTTTTGTACTTTATTTCTGTTTAGTTAATCTATTTTTTGCAGTGTCCCTAAATGTGTCTATGCGTGTTTTTTGTATGGCTTTGTTGGTTCGATCTTCTTTGTTATGTTTCTAAGAGATGTTTGCTGCGCCTTAGGACCATGTTTTAAATGACCGTAAATACTGATTGGCCATAGTCAAGTAGTCGACTAAATATACGAGGAGTGTGAAAACAACCCACTACTTGATCGTATATTACATCCCTTAGTACTGCACTGTCCAGAGCAACCGTTTCATTCGTGGACGAGCTAAATGTTAATGACCAGGCTACTTTTTTTTTTACTACTATTCACTAAATGAAAGACCGTCGTCCATATCTTTAAAAAGAGCTCAAACCCGTGAGGTCACGAATGTCAACAAACAGGCCTAACAAATGTTCCAGGTCTCCCGTGGGAAAACGCACACCTGTCCAGGGCTGACGTCATTCCTGACCTTCGATTCTGTCTACCGTTACGAAGTAGCTGTAACCTTGAGAGAACGCATCCTTGTACACGATCTGTATAATGTCAGTTATGATGTACATCACGTGTCTGTCATTACAATGTAGCTGTAACCTTGAGAATTATCGTATCTTTGCACCTGATCTGTATCCAAGTCAGTCGTTTTGTACATGTTGACATTTACAGGCCTGTATTATGAAATATTTATTCCGATTTTTGAAAATATCATCTTGCAGTGATTTTATCGGGGCCCAGATACCTGAAAATAGTTTCAAATAGTTTTTTCATTTACTTGACTTTGATCTTTTTCACAGATAACAAAGAATAGCTGTTGACCAAGTTGTTCAAGCGAACGAGAGAGAATTACTGTGGGCACAAGTTGAACGGTGGGGATACGCAGCATGGTGTGTTCAGAAGGTTCAACAACCAGCCAGGAGTGCCGCTGACATAGCCTTTATTTTCTGCACTACCTTCTTGAAAGTGGTGCCAAGCTTCACTGCCGTTACACGTCACCACCTGACATAATAAAGTAAGTTTAGATTCTTCAGTCGAAGCTAGCTGAGTATCCGTTTCCGGCTGTCTTGCAGAATCGGTTAAACATCGTGAAGTAGTTTGCGTAACCATTGGTTGATGTAAACGTGAGTTCAAACACTGTGGCAAAAATTACAGTCACTCACTGACTACTGCTTGCGCTTAAAAATTGCAGAGCCATTGACTTAGTTATTGAGTTCAATCATTGTGATCCTTACAGAATCATTGACGACTAATGCGTACGTTCAAATATTGTGACTTCTTGACCGACATTATGACATTGGGACCTTCCTTGCAGAGTCTTTGAGAGACTACATGCGGGACGTGACTTTCCCTGCAAAACCGTACATTGATGTATCCATGCATTGGAGCACTTGCAGAGCCATGGCCTGACTTACTATGAGTTCAACATTGTCATCTTATGTCTGACATAGCCACGAGTTCCAACATTGTGGCTTCTCAAAGAACTCAACGGAGAGAGATGGCGTTATCGGCTGACGATTGGAGCAACTGGACTGATAGGCAAATGTACACAGAAGGCCGCCAGATCAGTGCTGTGTAATTTCCTTCGATCGATTTGTCATGGACTGGGCTGGGATGCTTGGTGGCGATGGAATAGGACAAGCAGTACGCACACCACGGGGCAACCTCCTGTGAAGGCTAGATGTACAAGAAATTGGAGGAAAGGCTGAGGGAATGGGAGGAGAGAAAAAGGGAGGGAAAGAGAGGAAAGGGAAAGGGTTGAGAAGGGACAGGAAGAGTTATCCAAGCTGTTGTCATGACGAGGATTAAAGTGTGCCGGGACCTCGCAGTGCACCGCGGCTTGTTCTATCTTGTCGTCGCTATGTCGAACAACGACACGTGATTGTACGTGGGACGAGTAGCGTGCACGCGCCAAACGCATTCAGACGGATGCATCAAGGATACCTCAAGGGCATCACTCTGGTGTTTCCTGAAACGTGCCTGGAGATTGGTTTATTTTTATTCTGCGGGAATTTTTTTTCACCTCCAAAGTATTGCGCTCCATAGAGATGCTGAATGCGACAATGAAATGAAAACATCGTGAATGCTGTATTGCAGACGACCTAGCCAAAAAATAGTTAAATGAATGAAGAGTGCCAAGAACGGCAAGGAAATGTTTCGGCTAGAATTTTAACGTATCTAATAGGTAGAAGCCTTTATTGTGCTCAATGGGTCGCCTTTAGAATGCTTATTTGAAAACCCTAAATGAGCTCACAAGCCGCCGGAAGAGAAGCAGGGCAAATCTATCAACTGTTTGTCATCCCTCATGAGTCACAAAACCAAAACGCTTTAGTTTCAACGAGAAAGATCGTCGAAACACTGCGATAATCTTCAGCAGAAAATGATATAAATCTTGGTCATAGAATATGAAACCAAAAAAATAGAACCTTTTTATTGGGAGGATTGGGGGAGGGGGTAAGAAATTGGAGAGGAAACTCACGGCCACATTTGACTTCTTTTGCTGGGATATGTTATATAATGTGCTTCATATAAAATATACTTCCACTGTTACATATTTGCATATGCTATGATTTTTAACAACATTCCAGTCTTGTTAATTCGTACAATAGAATACAGTTTTGTTATCCCTTTTAACGTTGTCCTTTTCATTCTCTTGCGGATGTCACTACATTGGACGATGTGTTCTTTTAATAACTGGAATATATCGAATGTATCCGTGACACAAATTTCAATCTTATAGTTAACTCTATTTACGTTGACTGCAGCCTAGATGTTAACAAATAAAAATGATAATTCCTCGAAAAGACCGAAAACCTTGTACAATTGTCTGAGCTGTACGGCTTCTGAATCATTTACAGTTTCCCGTTCACTTTTGCAATCCTAGCTTAAAGGATGGCAGCCGAGACGAGGCTTGACGATGAGACCCGGGAACGCACCAAATCGGCACTCAAAAGTGGCGACCTGACGACGATTCCTCGCATCGTACTCGACGACCGCGCCGACACCACCAGTAGCCGCGCCTCAGCGCCTGGTCCTGACGCCATTATCATCAACAGCAACAACAGCTCCAGACCCAGCATGGCAACCCCTCCCTCAGGCGACTCGGAGATTCCTGCACCTCCGGATTACGTCCCCCACAGATGCAACTCTGATATCGGCCTACCCACTGCCAGCATGCCCAACCTGGCTCTCGCCCTGTCTCTGGGCACTGACGCCACCAGTGGAGCGGACAAGCTGGGGGTCTACTGCTCCCCCCGCACCACGCGCCGCTCAGTGGACCTGGACGTGGGGTCGTCACGTGATCCTTGCCGCACCGACTATCCCCGCTGGCTGGAGGAGCAGACAAGCTCTCTGCGCGTGCTGACGGCCGGAAGCCGCGTAGGCAGCGCCGTTAGCCTCAACAGCGTTTGCACGGCGCACAGCGTGGGGCTGCTGTCCAACGACTCCTCCGACGAGTACGTGGACAGCAGTCTGGGGCAGGACGGCAGCGTGGCCGGCTCCTGCAGCGAGCGTTCCGTTTATCTGCGTCGCCTCATGTCGTACCCAGAGGACAAAGGTGGGCAGGAAGCGGGACCAAGCCCTCGAACCTCCCACTCCCTGTGCAACCTCAAGGCCGCGCAGTCCACGGACCGTTACGAAAAAGGGTCAGGTGATGCCCAGGGTAACCTGACTCCGGAGCAGCTGTGCCTCCTGCCCTCGGACGTGGATGAGAGTCTTGAGAGACCACGCGCTCGCGGTGGAAAAGGGGCAGGAAGGCTGGTCATCGCGACGGCTGACAGGGCGGACGAGGGCGTGGTCACTGTGGATGCTAAGAAAGGTGAGAAGAAGACCGGATCGGAGTTCGAGGTGTATGACGAGAAGACCCGCTCGTGGATCGTGTGCTATGGCAAAGGCTCAAACTCTATGCGGGAAGGTCGCATCCGGCGGTGGCTGCAAGACATGGACAAGGCATCCGATTGAACAGCTTACTTGTCCCCTCCCTCTTACGCCCCCCTTACCCTTTTGAAGCCATTCGCGAATGTCGAGAGGAGTCCGAGGGCCTCCCAAAGCTACCTGGACCCCGAAAGTTTTACAGAGAAGGCGCGAGGAATTTGGTGGGAGCCCGATTGCTGTATTTGACGAAGAGATCGATCACTGTGTTTGCACGTTGGTGCGGGCTTGTTCAGTCCCAGCTTATTTTCGGAAAATGGAGGCACAAACAGAAGATTATTTCGGGCAGCGAACCATATCGACTTTCGGTCAGCTTGACGCTGTTTGATCCCACACTGAGTGCAAAGACTGCCTGGCTATTTCAGTTCGCCAACCGTTGACCAGCGCCCTAACATTCAGTGAGTGGCTATGAGTAAACAGAAATCTGTGGGTCGTGCTGCGACGAAATCACTACATCACGTGACTAAAGTTTTGTTTCTCACAGATGTTTAGAAGCGGTATGCTAGGACAGACGTCCGGTGGCCCTTCAGGCAGGCCAGATAGTCGACGAAGGATATTGCTGTCGACCATGGTCCCCTTTTCACAAGTGTTTTGTCAGCTCAGCATGTTCTGTGAAGGGGAAAGTTCAATATCTGTCACGAGGAAGGCCAGAAGGAGAAAAAGCTTTTCTCGTACAATGACATGGAACACAACTGATGCACCGCAAGAATGTAGATTCCAAAATGAACTTGTGCACACATTTATTTTCCATGCACCTATCATAATTTACACATGTTTTGTCCGTTTTCTTTGTGAATATTTCTGCAAGAACACGTTTTTTCTGCGCCAGAATATTTTTGTTTTTCTACGTTTCCGACGAAACTGTGAAGGAAGGAAGGTTTTATTTTTCCAAAAGTGAAAGTTACAAAAATTTTACGTCTTGATGTTTTCATCGCCAAGGGTAAGGAAGCTTCAACATAGCATTGTCTGTGTGTAATTAGGAGCCTACCCAGTCGTGAGTACTCCCACATTGAGGAAGCATGCGCTATCATTTCTGCTTCTTCACAGACTTCCTTTTCAGCAATTAAACGTTTTGCATGTTGTCTTTTGAATGCCACTGTGTTTCACCTTCCCAAATTGTTAGCGTACACTAAAAAGCTAGCAAGAAGAAACGTACAGCATAATGGCGTTGTCAGTTGGCATGAAGACGTGGGCACGACAAGCACCACACTTTATTTTTACCTGTTAATGATAAGGCCTACAACCTGCTGGCACTATCAGCTGTGGCATCAACTTGCACCATCTGAATCTCTGGTAACTTGTTCCGACATCGATATCCGTGAACCATTATTACCCCAAACTGCAGTCAGCATTCTGGTTACGAAGTCAATATTGCCATCTGTCGGCATGTTTATAAAGCAGTTCCTCCTGGGTGGGCTCTGTGGCCCCAGCGGCACGCCACAAAATATTAATCAATAGCAGAAATGCATGACTTTTTACAGTATCCAGCTTTTGACAGTTTTGCTGCTTTTTGTCAGTTCCAAAAATAACTTCAAATTCAGTATCATTTTTCTGTGGCTGTGGTTAAATATAACAATATGGAAATATGTAGCCAAAACTTCAGGTTACTTTCAAATATAGGCACATTTAACAAGTGGGCGACAAATAAGCTGGGAATATATTGATGTCAGCCTTGATAACTGGTCGTGGTAGTTGTATTTGGCGGAAGAAGATGGAATTGAAGGGCTTTACTTTTTCATCTACAGCCCCATCCTGAGTGGGTATAATGGGCATGTATATTACTTTCCACAAACACCATGCAAGTCTGAACGCACCTTTTGAACATTAGGGGTACCTTTTGGTATGTAAAGTGGGAAGTTGATTCAAACTCTCACGACACCTTTAAAACACTTTAATGAAACGGTTCCAGAGCATAGTTCTTGTGTTCTTTTTTGAGCATTCTATGCGCAAACGATGATGGAACACGCGCTCGAGAGCAGTGTATACTGTTTCACTTATGAGTGTTGTATGTCTACCCTCGATAACAAGATGCTGAGTCAGCTTCTTTTTCTTTTGTCTCATCTTCAACAAAAGAAATTATGAGATGTGATATGCGATTAGAAAATTCACAATGTTGCTTGCAGGGACTGAGCATGTTTATTTGTAAATTCATTTAAATTTCGTCTGTTGGAGTTTTATACACACGTTTATTTGACAGTTTCAAGCACTTTTACTGTTTCCTAAACCGCATTGAGACAGTTATTAAATTACTCCGTTGGAATGAGTTTTTGTTGCCTATGGTGTTCTTTTTAAATCTTACATATTTTTGCAAAGACCAAACTGCCGTTTGTGAATGAAGTAAAAAATAAAAATAAAACACACTCTCACACACATGTGAAATCTACGTTATCGTACAATGTTAGGGTTAATTATGTTACTTAATATTGATGTTTAGATTAAAAAATAATGTTAAATAATTAAAAAATAATATTACAAAAAACGATTTACAAAAATAGGAAAATATCTGACTGAATTTTTTTCATGGCTGTACATGTCAGTGTTGCATCCTGGATGCAAACTTTTTTTTTTCATTCTCTCCCTCTCTCTTTGCCTCTTTGAACCATTGTATGATCTTGCGAGAAAATGCCAGAGAAGGGGCTTCCTCGCTTATTGTAATTTATAAATAGTTTGGTTCTCTAAACTCATTTTTTCTTGATATCTAATTTGCTAGATGATATACAAAAGGCCTCCAAGTGTGAGGGGCGGTGAGGGAAAACAAAAGTTACAGTCCATTAGGAAGTGACGTGGCCACAAATATAGTTCATTCCGAGGAAAGGTCGCTGTGCCCGATGATGCTCAGCAGCTGAAAATAGAATTGACTTGTCTCAACCGGAGGTGTGTGGTCCTGGATGACATGTTGCCACAGAGGGCTTGCAAGCACAGTATTTCTGACAAAGTGGGGTCAGTGTCATTTTTAAAAAAAGTTTCAAAGTACTGTTATAATAACTTTGATTTAAGGGTATTTTTTAAATGAAAATATTCCGTTTATCAGGTTCTGCAACTGGATAAATAGCGATGAAAGATTTTCTTCCATGGCTACGAGTCTACACCCTCGACTGTTTGAAGGAATTCTGCCATCTTAATTCTTTCGGCGACGAAACAAAAAATATTTACATTGGTTGAAGAGACTGAAATAAACCTCGATTGATGCTATGAGATTTTTGGGAACAGGGCAGCAGCGCTGTAGCTTTTGGGGTTAAAGGGGCTCAAGGGGCTCAAGATCATTTAGGCACGAAACAGGAGGAACAGAGGGTAGGAGAGAGTTGATTACTATCAATGTTTTTCAAGAGCTAATGAAAAAGAACGCTTCAATTTAAAATATATTTATATCTAAATTAAAAATTCTCAGCAGTTTATCCACAAGCTTTGTTGATCGAGAACGCACCGAAGTGGAGACTGTCTGTCTGAAACTCTTTATCGTCTCGCTTGCCCGCAGTGTGCTTTCAATGGACAATTGATTTGCACGTGAAAACGGCCGGTTCGATGGCACCAGGCCAACCCCATGACACGAGACTTCCACGTTAAGATCTCTTGACTATCTCTCCCTCTCTGACTATAAATCACCCATAAAATCCACAGCGTGAACGGGCCAATAAAAGCATTATGTACGGACACGAGGATAAAATAACTGGTGTCGCCCAGCATCGGAAATGTTCAAAGACAGCCTGCATCATCGTTCTAATGTGTGGCATGGTGGTTTTTATGAAAAAGTCTATAGTCTGTCCTGGCTTTGATGTCGGTTAGCCTTGTCTGTCGGGCGCCATCGTGCCATTGTGCTCTTTCTCGCATAAATATAGGAATTTGTTCCATGGTTGTATTGGGCTCAGGTCCTGTCGCGGGCACACTGTTCTTTCTCTGGCACTTGTTTACTGTAACCGACTGCTGTTCCATGATAGAGCTTTATCTGCTGGGTTGGCGTCAAGCAGCAGCTCTTACCGCTGACAAGCACCTTCTGATCTTTTCCGTCGCAAAGGAGGACAGAAGCTTATTTCATTACTTTCAGAAAGCAAGCGCTGGACCACAAATATTTTGCTTCGTTGTTTGTTAGTTGATGCCAATGGCAACATATCAACGAAAGGTTATCTTGTACAGCTCGAGTGTTTTGAGCACACACACACAGAGGGAAGGAGAGCGAGAGAGAGGGAAGGAGCGTTAAAAAGAGTATAGAAAACAAGCCAGAGATTGAGATAGAAAGGCAGAGATGAGAAGTCATGCAGCTGAATACTACCAGAACGGGAAGTACGTCACACAGTAGTCAGCAAGAGCGTGGGGATTAGACAGACCGGAAGTGGCATGTGAACTGGGGGAAAAGACTCCGCGCGTTCTCCACAAGCCGGTGTCACGCTGTGCTCGGGGACGACGTGAGCGGTACCCAGCCCCACGAAGGGGGCCATTACTTTCAGGGCAACAGGCGGTCTATAAGCCGTCTGGAGAACCGGAAATACGTCATTAGGTCTGCTGTTGTAAAACGGCTCAAAATAGAACCATGTTGGGAGTAGATAACATCTGCATGAAGGAATCAGGACATGATGAAGAAGATATCAATAATGGTGATGACGGAGGGAAAAAAAAATGATGGATAAGGGAGTGAAAGTAATATTCACGCTGTCTTTAAAACGAGAGAAAGCTGCCGTGACTGCCCACATCCTTCTCGCTCCCTCCCTCGCTGTCTTTTGGGATACTTCACTCCCCTTGTGTTTGAAAATCCAAGCTTGCTAGCAATCATTATTCAAAGACTGTCGCCGCTGATGTCTTCTGATAAAATTACTTGGACATGTCGATCCTACATGGCAGAAATCTTTGATGACATGGTGATCACCAGTTTGTTAGTTCATGCTGGACACGATTTCGACCGTGCGGTGGTTGGGGTTTGCCTATCTAGTCTGTCTTGAATTCCTCGTTAACATTGACATTCTTAAAGTCGCTAGTTCCCAAAGTAAAAGAAAAGAAAAAAAAATTATTCGAAAAGTTTCTACTTTCCTTCAGCTGCTGTAGCTGTACGAATTTACTTTTCCGTGTTCAGTAAATCTTTGTCATTGTGTGTACAAGAGGCGCAAAGTGCTGTACTCGCGTTACATGGGTAGATGCAGCGTCGTCATCATCTCCAAACTTTAGTCTCTTGCTAATACCTAGAAATATAAAAGAAGTTACGGTAGAAAATTATTGCATACAGTAAAGACCATTTTAGTCTTCCTGTTTCCTCAGGGAAAAACTTGCTGGGAAAAACTTGCTGACGTTGCATAAATGTGAATAAATGTGCTGACGCTGCTCAGAAATCTGACCTCTCTCTCAAGAGAGTTCCAAAAATAAAAATCTATGAGAGAGAGAGAGCAAGGGGGAGAAAGGGACCCTAACAGCATCAAGATCGATATTACTGATATTCTGTGACTTAGAAGGAACTTCCCTTGTCGACCGAGGGCAGAGGGGTAAAAAAAAAAAAAAAGATGGCAAAAGCTTTCGAGTCGCGTCTGAAACCCTATCATCGGCAAACAGCCTGTGACGTCAGCACAGAAAGCCTCGCTCTGAAAATCGATACGTTACTGTCCTTCTCTTAGAAAGCCATGACGTCACAGCGGGGGGAGGGGGGTGATAGCACCCGGTGAAAGAAATCATAGATGGCGCCTTTGACGTCAAACCATTTCCTGCACGATTTGAGATTTGTAAACTCGGTCTTTCTAGAACGATGGCCTTTCATTACACACTGGTACTGACTCGGTGACTCGCCTCCATGACCCACCACTCGTTCCTCAGTCACGAGCACATTCGCTTATCTGACCAGGGGTCAACAAATCTGTAACATGTCTTTATACGTCGACCTTGACCAGAGCAGCCTTCCCAGCATTCCTAGCCGCCACCAAGACGACGATGGGTGCTTGCCACTGACAGCGATCGTGGTCGTTGCGTTGCTATGCAACACCAGAACTGGTCTGCCACTTGCCGTTGCTGATGGCACGGTGGGCATTAAGTTTTTGTTAACCGTCAACGACACGTGGGACCCGAAGTAAGTCACGTGATGAAACATCGTCTAGCCATCATGTAACACACTAGCTGTAATTCAGATACATTTCTGGTACGATATCAAAGTCCTAAGTCTGTGTAACCTAATGCACCTTCTTATCATTTGGAAGATTGCTTATCGTACTGAGAGGAAAACAGAATAAAATCATATGGCTGTACAATATTTGTTTTCTTACCCTCAGTGGTTATTCTATTTTGTTTACCCTCAGTGGCTGCATTGCTACTGTGGCCACACCTGTACTGATCAGCGGCCGGAAGTACAACCAAAGCGACGCTGTGCAGGTGGGCAGCTGTGACCATGGACCACTCGAGTTTGTCGTGCTAAACGGCAGCTACGATGGCAAAAGCCAGATGGTAAAGACATTGTCTGGACACACACACACAGATACAAGTAGTCTCTTATCTCCCGTTCGTTCTTGTCCCGCTCCCTTTATTCCTTTGTTACCTTCAGTCTTTCCTTCCAACCTACACTGCCTTTCTTCCTTGTCCCTCTCGCCGAGTTGCTTTACTTGAGTCCCCAAAATAGCCACCAAATCAAGAGAACAAAAACTCAAGCAGAGAGTGTGTGTATGTGAGAGAGAGAGAGATAGGAGCGCTGATTGCTTGTTGGTGTTTAACTCCGCAGAGAGAGAGAGAAAGAGAGAGAAAGTGTGCTTACTGTGTGTGTGAGAGAGAGAGAGAGCACCTGTGTTTCACGATGATACCTGTCTCATCCAACATTATCCATACAGCATCCTTTATTTGCATAGATGGGACAAGCAGATTATCTTTACTAATGTAACCATCTACACAGTTTGCCAGTTAATGTCATGAGATCGCCTCGGTATCCAGGACTAAAACACTCATGATATTGTTTAGTTAACGCGCAGCCTTACAGGATGCCGAAAAAACAACTAATAAGAACGTTTCGCTATGTGGTGACAAGAAGCAGACGAGACTGCCCGCAGATGTTGACATTTTTTTCAGGACGTTTTCATAACATTCCACTCTTCTGTCATTGAAGACGCTTCTCCCCCTACCTGTACCATACCCTGGAACGGCTCCTACCTGAACCCGACCACCCAGGACACTCGTGAATCGCCGCTGCCGTCCTGCTGGACTGCCGATTCCAGAGAAGGTTATCACATGACCTACTACTGGTTCAGACTTCTGGAGTGGGAATTCTTTCACTGATTGTTCAGCTCTTGTTTCACCGCTGATGATGTTTTTGGTGTAAAATAAATCTTGGTTTGACGACTTGTGGATTCCGTACTTAATGGATGTCACTGTACTTCATTCCTCTCTCCACCCTGCGTTGTTCAATACACAGACTGTCATCTGAATAATATTAGTTTATATTGTTCGCGTTCTTTTTTACATCAAGATGAGGGCGTCAAAGGATGGTTGTCTTTAATTAGTGATTGCTGACAACTTTGATTAAAAATACAAGAAAAAGACCAGGAGATAATAGTCCAGAAGCGGGGTTGTAGCCTTCCTTCCTAACCACACACACATACACACATGCGCATATGTGTGTACTTGAAAAGTGAACGAATTAAGCCCATGTGTAGCTAGCAAATAGAGACTCGACATTCACTATAACAAAATATTTTAGTTTTGTTCATGGTATGAGACATTATAATAGTGATAATGGGAGAGATGATGGCAGAGGAGGAAATCCCTGATGGTCATTCCCAGTGAACAGGTGCTACTTCCTAAGAAGTTTGCGTCCTTCGATACAAGATTAAACCCATGGCCTTCCAATTCTCATTACAATAGTAGCAAGTGAGTGTTTGAACTTTTCCCCGCCGGATCTCCCCATGTTTCTGCTGGGCGCAAACACGTGTTTTCGAAGAGAGGAACGTCTCTTCGTTGTCTTGCCTGAACTTCAACGTAGGTAGGTGTATAAATAGGTAGGACGCAGGTGGGTAGGAGCGCACACTGATTGTGCTTTGCTCCAAGATAACAATGGCAGAAGCTGCCCTAGCCGCCAGCCTCGTTTTTGTATGTTTGGGTCACGCCATCTCCAGCGATTTGCTGCATCTGAGGGAAGGAGCCGTTGGCATCAAATTCCTGCTGACAGTCAACGACACCTGGGATCCAAAGTGGGTCATCAGATCATTTCCGTTGCTGTTTACATCTTAATAAGCTTACGCAGTCAACGGACAGGCACTAGACCTACATGAGACCGCTTAATTAAAAATTGGATCCATATTAAGATTGGCTCAAGATAAAATAAAGCTACAAATACGAATGACACATTTGTGCTTAGATGGTTAGGGAAGTGGGGGAGATAACAGGTTGCTGAACTGTAGGAATAATATTGCAATATTGCATGAACAGTAGTAACGATGATATAATGAGATGTGACCTAACCCAGATCACCATGTCGTTGCCTCCAACAGTGGCTGTATCGCTACCGCGGCCACACCCATGCTCATCAGCGGCCGGAAGTACAACGAAAGCGAGGCTGTGCAGGTGGGCAACTGTGACCATGGACCCCTTGAGTTCTACGTGCAGCAGAACAGCCATGATGCCCTGGGGATAATGGTTAGCAAATGCTTCTCGGATCTCGTCAGCTGCTGTTTTCTCATTTCTATCTTTCTGACCACTCCTCTAAACCAGCCTATTCTATGTAACCAAACACGCACAACAATACGACAATTCAGCATCCTCAAACAGAGATAACAGATTTTGTCTGAGAATGCCATCATGACATAAACCAACGGCGTAAAAAAAATGTTGATAAAGTGGAAATCCCAAAACAAATGGCATGGTAGTGACTATGTCGAAAGTAAACGTCTGAACTCCATTTCTAACAAGCTGAACGCAGTGACCGAACCATTAATATCTTGACTATGGAGGTTTCTTATTAATTTGTTTGCATATTAATTACTATATGTATGACTTAAGGCTTATCATCGGATCTCAAGTTGTCATAACAACACAACAATGCCCCAGTGACGGTGACGTATACTCGACCTTTACTGTGCTGCAGTATGTCAACATCACCTTTCACTCCTCCGTCATCGAGGATGCAGTGCCTCCCTCCTGCATCATCTCCTGGGACGGCTCCTACCTCGACCCCACGACCACAGACCCCAGAGAATCACCGCTACCGTCCTGCTGGACCAGAGAGTCGAGAGAGGGCTACCACATGACTTACTTTTGGTTCCGGCTGCTAGAATGGGTCTTCTTTTAGATGTGTATCGCCATTCAAAATAAACCTCAGTATATGAGCCGATTCGTCGCTCAATCTATAACCGAGGGTTGGACAGAGTTACCTTCCTTATCCCAATTACCTCCCCTACCAGGAGAGAAAGAAAATGAGGAAAAAAATGATAACTGAGATGTTAAAATGATGAGAAGGTAACGATGTAGAGCTAGAAGATATCCGGAAGTCGTACACATCTTGCAGTTCACGAGACACTGGTCTCAAGCTCAACGTGAAAGAAGAGTCCGTTTTTCTATGGTATACACGAGACCACGAGTTGTAACATGTGTGGTAGAGGTTTGTTTAGACTTTATATAAGGCCAAGTGGTTTGGCGTGCATGTTTGTCTTGGTTATAGCTTGTCGCCAGCCTGAGCTCAGCAAAAATAAACAGTATTGTCTTTTGATACCGCCGACCACCCATAGCTCAAAAGTCTCCCGATGGATATAAAAGGGGAGAGAGAAGTTCGGTGGGTGGAGGTTTGGAGTTCTAGAGAGAGAGGAGAGAGTAGTTTGGAGAGAGTTCAAGGCCATTCCGCGTGTGTCGTGTGCGAGGTTACCGGTTACAAATAACAAATACTCGTCGTAAGTGGTGGCTATCAACAGCCTAATCAGTACCACGCGGTACCCTGTTTCAACCGTTGGTCACGACATAAGCCAATTTGAAAGCGCAATAACGTGAGCGATAAGGCAATAGCGACAGTCCCCTTGACCTACTCTAGACATATTTTACAGACAAAAATACAACAGCAGATAAGATCCTGTCCAGAGCAATGAGGGAAGGTCCACTTGAAATTCTGACCCTTGCAGTTCTCGTGCTGCAAGGGGCCAAGGGAGGTAATGACAGGGAGCCCCTGCCGGCGGGTTCCGTGGGGGTAACTTTTCTCGTCTCAGTTCAACGATACCATGGAGTAAGTAATCGAATTAGCTAACATCGGCTGTTAGCGGCCTTTTTCGATTCAGGGTTAGGGTTAGAATCCATGTATTAAAATGTTCTTGCGCATCAACAACCGTATCAAACGGTCCTTGTAACTTTCAAATGGGGGTTTCTCCCCTTGTCCGCCGTCCTCTCCTCTGCAGCGATTGAGGCAAACAGTTTATAAGTTTATACAGCAGTTTGATCGGCATATGGCAGCTTTGTTATTCTTCCACTTGAATTTGGGGCATAACATCGTTAGTGAGAAAGAATGAATCCATGCGAGCATGTGTGTATGTGTGCGCGCGACAGAGAGAACGTGAATGAATGATAAATTCTAACGATCAATGTAGCATTCATTAAACATCAACACTTTGTTGCTGTGCAGCCACCCGAGATGCAAAGAAGTTTATGACCTGCTGCACTGTTTGGTTTTGTTGCTAGGTTATGCCTTGCAACAGTTGCGACCCCACAATTAGTCAACGGAAAAACGTACAATGAAACGGAGCCAATTGATGTCAAAACCTGCGACAAAGGGAAGCTTACTTTCACAGTCAACATGGGCAGCACTGACCGCGTCAGCAAGATGGTGAGGCTTTCACGGAGTCTGTAGCAACACAAGACGTACAGTGATTTTCAGTTTTATGTTCTGAACCTCTCTTTAGCTAGTTAAACGCAGCAATTGCATGTAAACCTTCAAGTAATTGTGATAACAATAAATGTAGTATCGCTTAACTTTTCCTTTGTTTGCAGAAAACGGAGAAACTGCAGCATAAAGAAAAATAATGTAGAAAATAAAGTTGAAAGAATATGCTTAAATTTACAATTATGCAGAAGGCCGACTGTCCTATATAAACTTCTTTCACGGTGTTTGGGGGCAGATAAAGGCACTTCTCGTGACAAACAATCACTAATATAGTTCTGTTAAAAGTGATAGTGTGAAAAGAGAGTTATCACTTGTAGCCGCCTGCAATTATTTTCAATTCTAAAACAGCAAATGTTCATAACAACTAAAAAATCATCATGATAATTATGAGTGCCGTTTACATTGCCACCCGGTTGTAATCTAGTATGTACAGTAAAGGGAGACAGTCCTCATTTTTAAAATCAAGGTTTGACAAATTTTGTTCTAAGACTATCATAGTATCCGTCTTTTGACCATTTTCCAGGATGTGGTGGTGACATTTTACACCAATATCATACTTGCTATGCCGCCTACCTGCAGCATTCCGTGGAATGGAACCTACCTGGAACTTTATACTTCCAACACCAGTGAATCACCTCTACCCACTTGCTTTGTCTCCAACTCGCAGGAGGGCTATCACACAATGTACTACTGGTTCAGGCTGCTTGATTGGACATTCTTCACACTTCAACAGACTGAACTATTTGTTACTCAATTACAAATATGCATACATTTTCATAACTGAACATTACCTGTCCTAATGCACAAAATACAAAATGATTGAAGGCAGCTATATTCTCATTTGCCCATTCTAACTGGAGCAATCAATTAAAAAAATACATGCCCTGCCATGGGTGTGTGTATATATATCTCATGTAACAAGCCAACCCTTCAGCTCACTCCTGAATTCTACATCTTCACTTACACTGGTTTCTGTTCATCATTGCGTACTGTGTATACCGTTAGAAAACTGCTCAATGCTATGCTTTGTAGTATGTTAAACAATATGTAGTTCTGTGAGTACTGCAAAGTTTACCTCCACACAGGTAAACATGTTTTATGTTAACATTATTTATAACACACATACCTACAAAAATGAAGTGGATACCTGCTAGGTTAGAGCACCAGTATAATTGCAGGAGTGCACATATTAACTGGTCTGATACCCCCAGGGTGTTGTGTACAGCTTTTGAATGGTACATTACTCCATAATGGAATGCCCAAGAAAAGAATGAAGAAACACTACCATCACATAACAGATGTTACCAAGAAAATTTTGGTCTTCAGCTTCTCACTCCCTGAAGAACCAAGGCTACCTTTAAACACGCGTATATTTATACACCAAAACTTGGAACTTTCTGCTATATTTTTCTACTAAGCAGTCTAACCTATTGTTTTAAAGTATTGAAATTTAGCCCAGTTGTGTAAAAAGTGAATTCCTAGAAGTTTCTGCCCCACAGCAAAATGTAAGTCACAGCTGCAAAATTCAATAAACTGGTTTGGTAGTAGGAAAGGGAGAACATTAGGTGGTGAGAACACAACTGCTGGATTGGTTCTGATACAAAGAGATTATTTTCCATGTGGTGCATACCAAAAAGGGTGTAAAAAAAAAGTCATGACCTAGGCTCCAAAGCCGTAGTTTTAATATTTGCACTACTGAATACATGCTTCTCCAGTTTGGACATCATCTTTAGATCAAGACAGATGCTTTATGTGATAATCATTCTTCACCATGGCTTGCTCAGCTGCCCTCACCTTATTTTACATCCCTCTGCCTTCATGTGAAATTTTGGCGTCGTTAAAATGCATATACAGCTAAGTATGCACTGCTAAAAATTTTTTTAAAAAGTCTAAATACTGAGACAGGAACAAAGGCTGAGTATGCAAATATTTTTACATTCAAATATTTGGGGATACTCAACTTGTACATTTGTAAAAAAAAAATTATCAGTTGTAGTTTCAACTCTGTATTTATAGTCACTGCAGCTGGTAATATACTGACTATTCTGCAAAGTGCCAAGTGTAACTAAAAGTGTCAAATTAAAATATACTGTAAATCTGTGATAAATGATTATGCATGCCTTACATTCTGTCACACTGATAACTGAATAAAGTTTCTTAAAAGACTACTGCTCACATTTGTACTTTATTGCCACTCATGAAAAACTGCTGACATATTCATAAATAAGAACAAATTTATCTTTAACTTAGATGTCTTCTAGCAGTTATATAAATTGTGACTAGCAAAACTAAACACAACAAAACAAAGGCTGACAATACCAGTCATGAAATATTCAATCAAAACTAAAAAGCTCCTTTGTGAGAACAATGGTAATTTGTAAAATATTCCAAACCCTGCATCTATTTGGATTTACACATAGAGATCCTACAAGATAGTCTTCATTTTGCACATTATAGACACACTGGCTTGTATCACAAACATGCAAGCATATTTTGCATGATCTCCTGAGTAAAAAATCAAGAAAAAAAGGAAAGGTCTTTAATCATAGCTCAAAGAAAAAGATATAGCAGTTAGGCCAAACAACATAATCACATTATGACAAACTGTAATTAAATGAAAATAACACAAAAAACATAAAATACACCACCTCATACCAATGAGTTTGTTCCTGGATTCTTCCAGATTATGGAAGTCCATCAAAAATGCTTAAAGCAATAGATAGAATGCAAAAAACTTTAAAATGAAAACAGCTAAACTGCAACTCATCTCTGTTACAAGCTCAGTGCATAAAACATGCACATATCCAATAACAAACATGCAAGTGGACAGCCTATATGTGTCGCTGCAAGCTTCTACTTTCACCTACTTAGTACGAAAAACTCGGGCATGACACCAGCTTCTGGCAAGTGGGACACTGTCTGTCTTGTGCTACCCATTTGGTGAAGCACTGGAATAGAAAGATATATACTACTTAAGCACCATTTAAAATCTTATCCAAATGTCCTGCTCCATAAGTGTGTGGAAAATAAAAAGAGAAAACTGACCAGCAACAGAAAAAATGTACTTCTTGCTACTCCATGTGTGTGTGTGTAAACTGACCAGCAACAGTCAGAGCTCTACACCATGTCAGCACCTGAGGCTATCTCATGGCGAGAATAAAGTATAGGAACATTTGAAGGTTGACATACAGACATTTGAAGAAGATATACATTATTCTTTTCTTATTCAAATACAATAAGCTTTCTAATTAACAGGGTCTTTTTCATATTAGGTGAAACATTTGGATAGACTTAAGATAAGCTATGATTGATGTGGACGAAGACTTTATAAAAAGTTAATTGAGAATCTGGGCTGTGAAATAGTTTCGCTAAACACTTGAGAGTTTGGGACAGGTAAGGAAAAATGTTAACATATCATGACACCAAGAATAGAGTGGGGAGTTTTCTCCCATGAGTAAAAAATGATGTGTGATAAATGTGTGGCCAGTTTTTAGCCTATTTAAGACCACCTCTTCCCATTGGTTCAGAGACTGCTGGGTTACGCGGACCAATCAGAGCCAAAAGTTGTTGGAACTATAAGTGGCTGTTGAAGGGCCTTTTTGGCTGGCTCATCAGCTCAAGTGTTTCCTGGAATATTTACATGGCTAGGGACCCAAATAAAAATAATGTCAATATTTTCTCTCTGTAATGAATGGAGAAGTTAAAAAAAAACTGCACTACAAGTGGGTGATCCAAATGTTGAGACTGAAGTGCAAGGAAGGATGATAAAGAGTCGGAAATGATCAAGAAGTTTTTATTTCTAGATGTGCTGATGTATTTTATGTATTTTAACTCAGCAGAGAAGTCAGAGCTATGGCCCTCCAAGAGAGTTGTCGTGGTGTGGAGGTGTTCATGGGCACAGCTGTGGCTGCCACAGTTCCTTTTTCAGGATTTTTTTGAGCCATCAGTGTATACTTGATAAAAACCTAGGTAGTCTGTGATTTCTCTAAAATGTTGTACATAGACTACATCAGAGGTTTCAGATTTCTTTAGTTTGGAAAGGTCAAAACGAATTTCTGGTACAGGAAGTAGCCATGGTGGTGTATTAATGGTCAGTGTAAATGGTACTGTTGTTTTGGGGTCCATTCCCAATTTCTGGAGATGAGGATAAACCTGTATCAGTAGAGGTTTTTGTTCATATTCATGTGGTCTATACTTATCAAGAAATTGTAAAGAGAAAACCAGGCAAAAAGCAGGGTTCTGGGGCAGAGCTCGAAGTTTCAAGACATAGGACAGAATTAATTTTAGTCGCCGTAAACCTAGTGGTGGTTCACCCGCCTCTGCATATAGACTTTGTATGGGGGTAGTCCTGAATGCTCCAAGACCAATTTTGATCCCAAGATGATGTACAGTGTGTCAGTGTCTAGCCTTCTTAGGTACGAAGTTCTGGCAGATCCATAGACTATCCATCCATAGTCTAATCTAGAACGTTCTAGACAGTGATATAGATGGAGTAAAGTAAATTGGTCTGCACCCCATTTTGTATTGCTAATCACTCACAGGATATTCAGGGCCTTCAGACAGGAAGAGTGAAGATGGTGGATGTGGCACTGAAAAGAGAGTTTGCGATCAAAAATAATACCCAAGAAACGGATCTCTTGTACTACTTTGAGTGCCACTCCATTTACCAAGATAGAGAGTTCAGGAAAAGGACATCTTGATTTTGTAAAGTGAATGCAGACAGACTTTGAAGGAGAAAATTTGAAACCATTTTCCAGTACCCATTTGGAGAAATGATTTACACATATCTGTAATTGTCTCTCCAGACAAGGTGAAAACTTTCCTTGAATACAATGAGCAAAATCGTCTACTTATAACGAAGCAGCCATATGTTTTGGAATAGACTTCAGGATACCATCTATTCTAATGCAAAATAGTATAGGTGATAGGATACTTCCTTGAGGGACTCCCACCTGCTGTTCATGGGTGTCTGTATCTGGAGTACATTTTTAATGAAAAGTGATAATAGGTCTCGGAGAAAATAGGACATACAAAATACCATGTCCCCATTTATAAACCCTTTCTAGGTCAAAGAATACTCCTATGACATGCTCTTTGTTAATAAAGGTGTCTCTTATAAATGTTTCAAATTGGACCATTTGATCTGCAGTACTACAATTTTTCTGAAAACCACACTGAATGTTGGACATGAGGTTCTGGGATTATAGCACCCAAAGCAATCGTGAGTTTACCATCCTTTCTAGAACTTTGCCGAGACAATTTGTTAAAGCAATTGGGTGATAACTATTTGGGTCTCAGGGATCTTTTCCTGGTTTTAGTATTGGGACTATTATAGCCTCATGACAAGCTTAAGAAAGTTTCCTGAGCTCCACATGAATGAAAATCACTCGTAATGTCCTGAATGCTGACTGAAGTTTAATTATGATTTGGTATGAAACACTGTCTGGTCCTGGGGTCCACTGAGAGCACTTTGAAAGTGCTTGTTTAAGTTCAGACATTGAGAAATCAGTGTTGTAGGTGTCCAAGTTATTGGATTGTAAGTTGCATTCTTTCACATGTTGAAAAGCCGCAGAATATTATGATGACGATGTAGTCATTTCAAAAGTAGAGCCTATATGATTCAAACAATTTTTTGATGATCTGTAAGTAAATTTTGCTCTACTTTCAGGTGTCCTAAGTTGATGGCATTTCGTTTCCAAACTTGTTGACACAATAGCGGCTAGTAGTTTGCAGTGAATGACCAGGGTGGAGAGTGTGAATAAACAGCAATATGTTAGTTTATTCCGACTCTGAATATATGTAGGTATATATGCAATATATGTAGCAATATATATATATATGAATATATTGCTAGAGAAATATTTAAACTGTATGTGTCAAATAATTAAGCTTTACAGCACAATAAATTTTCAAAGAGTATGCTGAATAATTAAGAGTTATCTACACCAACCTGCACATGAATAAAGTGGCCACAAGTCAGCTTTTGCAAACCCTGGGGTTTCATCTCTTCATGGCAGATTGCACAACTGGAACTTGCAAGGTTCTTCAAAACAAAGAGAAAATGAGATGGTTGCCCCATTACTGTATTTTTAACTGCAAAACACAGAAAACTCTGTACCAAACTAAATGCACACCTCCAGCCACCCACCTGCCTGCCTGCGTGCATTTGTCTAAGCATACATGGGAGTGAATCTCTTAGAATGCATTAAAAAAATCTAATACTAGCCATGGATCTGGCAACATCGGGGTATGAGTGCATCGCAATAAACTTGGCCTTCTTGGTGATGTTGCTAAACAGTTGTCCATGGAGGCAGCCACCAAACTCTTCCTTTACCTTGACTATAACGTTACTCAACTGCTCCCTGTACAACACAAGCCAATGGTTCAGAATTAAAAAAGAGATATTTAAATATTTAAACCTGTAAATGTTACTCAGCAAGTCAAGGGCAAAAGAAAAAAATGCTGGTGCTAATTTTCTTAAATCTTAAGCTACAGATAAAAAGACATTAATTCAAGTCTAAGGTAAAGATCGTTGCATGACTTGTAGCTGTTGAGGAGAAAAAGAATTACAGACTGCACTTAACCCAGGACCAGCCATGTTTACGTGCAGTGCCCTTCTGTTCTTCTTTCCTGCTTTACCCTCTAAGAAGGAAAGTAATCATTACATAGTTGTCGATGGGTAAAGTACACTGTGTTATGCCAACACTAAAGGGGCTAGCATGCATACCTCTGAGTTTGGACTTCTTGTAAGAAAAAAAGCCTGCCATATTCCCATGGTAAAGACATTAATTTTTCACCACTAAAATTTCCTCAGATTACACTACAATCAGATATACAGCTGAAAATCTTCCTCTCAAAATATATGTTGAACCTATTCCTCAAGAGAAATAAAATAAAAAATGAAATACACAGACAAGGTACACACACATTAACAAAGTTACAATGCTACCACTAAAATAAAGTATTGCTGCAAAGATACTCACGGAGTTAGGTGAGGGGATGTTTTCATGATAAATCTCACAAGCTTCTGGTGGCAAGAAGCAGACAGGTTGTTTGCATTCCCGGTTTTGGAATGTCGCTCCTCTTGCTTCACCTCATCCATCTTACAGAATTTCCCAGTCTTTACAGACACACAAGCCAGACTTGCAAATAGTCTTGCTAAAATCTTGCTGACTATGCTGAAAACATTTTTTTTCTAGTATCTCTTGGTTATACATTCCAATACAACAAATTTATGTGAAGCCATGGATAATGCTGAAAGCTAGTTATAATGTGATATTTGTGTAATATGCACAAATGACAAAGTTTAATTGACAAATGTAAGCATAATAAAACTTACATTTCGAGGTCATTATTACACTGTTACAGTAAAATAACATGTCTGAACACAAATATGCTAATAATATAACTGACATGAACAGTAAGAATACTAAAAGAGGAATGAAGGCAACTTTTTCAGGGAAGTATAGATACAACAGGGCTAAGAAAGATGCGTCAAGTGCTGAGCATTTTAATTTGGGCTGCTGAATTTCATCATGTTAGTATATAGAGGTACAAATGCATATGAGCAGATATAATGGCTTATACATGCACTAACATCCATAAAGACTCACGAGCGCATAAAGTAGGCTTCACATGCATCTTTACGATGTCGCTATCATTCATCCTCTCAATATGTCCCTCACACCTACCAAAGGATCACCCCAGACTCACCTTTTCCCATGCACCAGAATTTTCTGTCGGGCAGGCATTCTCCAAAGTATTTTCTAAAACATGATGATAAAAGCCAAAATAATAATCATGTAAATCTGTACAGATACATATCGTCTTTTATAAGCTCATAAAAATAAATCAGTTACAAAACATCACATGCAACTACTGATATTTTAAATGGAAATGATGAAAACTAAATGCTAATTCCAGCCAGAAACTTTATCCCTAAACAATAATTAGATACTCACATCAAGTTTACTTGTAAAACCACACAACTTATGTACCTCTCCCTCCCATGACTTAAAGCATGCACAACTCAAAACAGCACATGTAAACAAATGAAAAATACAACTCTCACTTTTGGTCAGAAAGGTCTGGTTCTGATCAGCAGATCCAGCAGTCTGAATTTTGCATCCCAGTTCAAACTCTAAGTCATGAGAGTTCTTGCAGAGGCTTATTGAGGAAGTAGGGCTGTTAAGCTGGGGATCTGGAGTCTCAATGAAGGACCCATGTGATATGTGGACTGTAGAAGGATGGTCACTCCCTTCCTTATGTACTCTAGCACCAGACTGACAGGCTGCTCTAGAGCTGTCATCGTCATCATCACTCTTCTTGGCAATTGCAGGACCAGGCCACGATGAGTCTTGAAGTTCTAAAGCAAAAATGCCAAACACTTCTGAAGCTACCTGATCTGTAAACTGGCTTGAAACTTAAAGCTATGAAAAAAACTAAACAGAGAAATCCCAAACCTGAAGCACTGTTCTAGGAGCATTGCAGATAAAAGATATTCATTAACATATTTTTGCAAAAAAAACCAAGCTGAAGAGCAAAATAACTGCCAACATTTTTACTGATAATCTTAACCTCTAACTTAACCTTCTCTACCCAAGTCCCTGCTGTGACTAGTGATTTTGAAAAGTTCACTGCTGCCATCTGAAATGATGTGGTTCTTGTTGGTGACAGCCTTACTGATCTTTTATATATTGAACTATATGACTCCAAGGAAAAAGATCGGCAGGATGTCTGACCTTGAAGATCCTCGACTTCCAGAATGTCATCTCTTCCCTCTTCACAAACTAAACATGAAACATTTTGAAGTTCATCTCTGTTTTGCATGCACTTCTTTGTATTGATTTCAAAACCCTCACAATCTGCAGACCTCCTTTTGCTCTTTGTACTAGACCGTTTTGAAAAGTCATCCACCAGTTTGCTATCTTCTACTAAAGACAATGCTTCTGCTGGGTTGGACATCTTCGGTGACGACACTTTTAATGACTGGCATGTCTCTGATGGGAAGACATTAACATCGACAACAGAGTCTGAAATTCTAGCAGGCAACTCCAACTTAAAGGAAGATTTCCTCATATCTGCAGAACTATGCAAACTTGGAAACCCTGAAGATGGGAACTGATCATTTTCCTGTCTTGAAGAGATTGTTTCAGTAATGTGTCCACCAGGAAGCTCTGGAATGACTGAAGACGTGGAAGTTACAGGATAAGAAAATCTCTGCTTCGAGTTCCTTGGCTTGTTGAAGCATCCCTGAAAATGTAAATGTAATCAAAACAAAATTGTAAATACCATAGCTCTTCCAAAATTTCTGCAAAGAGGAGTAGCATCATGTTGAAATCTTAAGCAATTCTCCCTCTTCCCAATGCCAATATTTGACGGTCAGCATAAATAAAAATGAACAAAAATGGTACTACCATTTTAGTATGTTACCTATTTTCTGGAAACCTGGGGGAATATCACAGGTCTTGGGTGACATCTGCAAACTTGTCTGATTAGCAAAAGGTGCATCAGGTGTTGTCTGTGGATGACATGGTGACTCTGCTGTAAAAAGAACTTTGCTAATAACAGGTATGCTAAGCAGAAGCCCATGAAAGGCAAATCTATGGGAGACCACACCATGATTTTGGTTTGACTTCACATGCTTGAACTGTGGTTGAATCATTTGAATGTGAAATAATGCATAAAAATAACTTAAGTTTTATTTGTTGTATTTCGTGGAAAAGCCTTTTATTACAGAATGAAAAACTGTGAAAAACTGAGTTACACTATTGCCACACAAAAAAGTTTCATGCTTAATATGTGCATTTTAAATGAGTCAGCAATATTGTAAGAAATATCCCTCTTTCCATTGAAGCCAAAACCATGGCTGGTAAGTCAATTTCTTTTTTTAATATTAAAAGCTAAAATAGTAATTTTTCAAAAATTCATAACTTTGCTTTCAACTGACCTAGAAACTTGCTTTTGCTATCATTGATGTCAGGAAATAAAGATCCTCAACAATAAAGTATTTAAGCAGGCAATTTTAATTGCAGTTTGGGATACCTACTAACAGATCTAGGCACTGAGGCAGGTGCTGATGATGGTCCAGGTGTCAAAGGTGGCTTCAAAACAGCTGCTTCCAAAGAAGATAAAGGTCCTTGCTGATTCTGCAGGACTGTCCATAGAAGCTGTGTTTGTTCCCGTGCAGTTTTCTGTCAGCAATATGAAAAGATGCTCAACCAACATTTCTTGCTGATAGCATCACAGGTTATAAGATTTCTATTACAAAATGTTCAGTGCTGAGTGAAATCAGAGTGGCAGAACTTAAGCTTGTTTGTATAAGATACAATTGGTCATATAAATCTTTCAGGAATCAAGAAAATAGTAATAAAAACTTTCTACATTAGGGTTATGCTCCAAGTGCTAATCTATTTATATAAACAACATAAGCAGTAGAAACTGCACAATCAATATGATGAGAGCTCTAAAGGATATAAATGAAGCAATAACTTGTGGCTTAAAACTCATAATGTGCCTCAAGCTTTGCACTTTATCACTAAATGTTCCTTATCTCTTTGGGATTAAATATCTACATATCAGAAAGCTACAAGTTATAGCTTAAAAAGTTAGATATCTAACAATGCCAGTATGATAACCGCAAAATAAAGATTCATTCTTCGCACTCACCTGTAGCCAAACCCTGTCACAAGCCTGCAAAGGATATTCCAAAGTCAGCATAGTCAACACTATTGGGTACAAATCATTGGCACATGGCGATAAACTATTGGTTCCTGACAAAATCTCTTCAAGGCCAGGAATACCTGGTCCTTGTGGAGATGAGAAAATTACACTACTAGCTGGAATGCCAGGTTGCTGCAAAGGTGAAGAAATGGTGCTGGAGGACTGAACACTTGGTTCTTGCGAGTGGGAAGAATTGCTGTCAGATGCGAAATCCAACTCTGACAAGGTGGAAGAAATTAATCTCATACTTGATGCCACAGCACAGGAAGACTGCAAATCAGTAGATGGCAGCTCAGCATGGGAAGTGGTCTGCAAGGCAGCAGGAAGGGTCAAAGGTTGGAGGTGATGCTGAAGGAATGTAGTGGGCATGGCTGAAGTACTTGTGGGGTTATATAAGTCACTGGAAATATTTGGAAAAAAGACCAATGAAAAAAAGTATTATTTATGGTTGTTGTAAAAGTCTAGGAAGAAATTTAAGACTACTCACAAACCTAGTAGAGCTGTATCCACACAACTTTGTCATTTCTCTAATTGTTACTCAGAACTTGTTAATAAGTGGGCTCATTAGCCAATTTTTAAATCTGCGCTTTTATACATGCAAAATAATTTTGAATAGTCTTAACAATTAATGCTGTAGTTGCAAATTACAGTACTCTGTGCAAAGTTGAACTGAATAAGGGGGAAAAACTCCTGGTCACTTCAGAAGTTATTGTGCAACTAAAGAACCAATTAAAAATTGGGTGTTTTACCGCATATTACAGTATTTGATGAGAGTTAGTCTAACACGATGTTGTGGACAGCTAAAGAAAATAACCTAAAGGTAATTAGCAAAAAAATACACATTCCAAACTCTGATCATTCTTATTCATTTATAGGAAAACAATCTTTTTTCATTACAGAGTAAAGTATTATACATTTTATGAAATATATTCTAAAATTATGTGAACTATGTTTTCTGTTGCAGATTTCTAGAAAATGTGTTTTAAAACAATATACTATTGTATTGCCTCTGACAGCCAAAAGTAATATGTGCAATCATCACTAAAGGATACCAATGAATACTTTCCTGGTTCTTTAAAAGCACAGGTGAGCTGAGAATTCAGCAGAAGCTCAGATTTAAGAACTAGTTTTATTTGATAATATATGAAAATGTTCACAACCTAGTGCCTCAACAAATAAAGAAAACAAGTCTCTTTAAGGAGGCATATTCAGGGAGCAAGGGTAAGTTATTATCCAGGATCAAAATGGGGAAATCAAGGAGAAACCTTTTGTCTCCATATTAGAAATGTTATATATATATTAGCTTATGTTAGTTTATCCTTTATCGGGATTTTATGATTGCAGTCCAAGGATTTAAGCAACATTTGTGGAGTCTGGATGCTGTTTTATAAGCAGAGAAATAAAATGATTGCTCTTGGTTTCCCTGGGACGACTAACTTCATGAATTTGGTGCCTGGGATGATAACAGAAAACACCAATAAACAAACACCTCCAAGGCAGACAAATCTGAATTAAAATAACCAACACAACAGAATTACCCTTCCTTGGCAACAGCATGCTGAGTATAATGCGTGGCATTAAGATGACCAACAAGATCAGAAGAAGGATGGACTTTGACAACATCATGACTCTCTACTTGTTCATCTGTCTTCTTGCCTTCTGCCACTGAAGAAACTACTGAGACTGAAGATGCAGTAATTAGTTTGGAGTCTCTTCTTCTATCAGACTGCTGCAGATCAATCAACTTTGCAGCAGCAGTAGCAGTTAACTTAATTCCGTCATCTAAAACTGTGTCTTCAGCATCCACATCAAATGTTTCATGGAGAGAATTTGAAACATGCTTGAGAAGATGGCATTCATGTTTGTCATTCATAGATGTCTTATCAGCTTCAATGCCCAGCCTAGCAACATCTAATGCCTCCTCAGAAAACTGAGCAGGACTTAATGCATCATCATCAACTAAATTCATGCCATTCATGATGGCAGGACCAGGCAGAGATGCAACTGTGCAGAAATCACTCTCAAAGCAAGGAACTACAGATTCTTTCAAATTCATCTGAAGGCACAAGTTCTCGTGTTCACAGTTAACTGACAATGCTTTACTTTTTTCTGGGATCTTATAATTTTGCTTGTTGTTTGCAGTTTGGTCTGATTGTTCGAAAAGCATTCCACTGTCCATGTCCAATGATTCCTGAAAGGTCTCATAATTTAACTGTTCTAAAGTCATCCCCATGTCTGTGCATGCTTTATGATCTAATAATTTTGAAGGCATTTTTTCTGATTGTTCTGGGAGTGTCCTGTGATCTGATGTTTTTGACCATGGATATTCTGCATAATTAGACTGAATCTGAAATCTATCATCTGTTGCTGCATTCTTATTTCTCTCTGTTTTCTGATAATCTGTGGCAAAGGTACTGATTTGCTTCAAATGGCAATCACTTTTGGCTAACCTGCTCATCCCTCTATGGTCATCTTCAGCTGAAACTGCAGCATCCGGATAAAGTGAAGGTTTTTCTATCTCTCTACTTTTCAAGGAATCACTCGGAGTTTGTTCATGTGGCAAGGTTTTTGTCAGTTTTTTGCTTGGCTGTAGGTACCCTTTCGTTGGATGCTTATCTGTGTTTTCTTCATTGCAATAACCAGGAACTGACTCTGTGGCTCCATTATAGGAGCTTTTCTCTACCAACACTTCTGACTGCATGCGTTTAGCCATACTCTCAAACTGCTGATTTTCGTTTTCTTTGTCAGAGGTTTCAGTCAACGCAGAGCAGGTAGCATACTTGGCTGAGTCATCATTAATGACCTCTGTTAAAGATGGATTCTTTGAAGTAATAATATGTAAAGAAGAGTCTAGGGTGCATATCTGTGATGTAACACTGTAATTTTGTTTTTCTGGCTTCTTGCATCCATTTTCACATACCGTTGGTGAACTCTCCAAAACTGGACAGTGCTCATGATATGACTGCTGCCTGACAGGAGATGACTGAAGGTCAAAGACTGTGAGATTTTCCTTGTCTTCAAAAGAAAAGTGACAGCTATTCTGTGATGGTTTACGCAAGGCAGACTCTGCTACAGCCAAATTCATGTACTTTTTTGAGGCATCTTGTGACTTGAACTTCTGGCTCTTCAAACTCTGGCTCCCTGCTGATGATAATGGTGATCCCAAAATGTCTGAGAATGATGGTGCAGTTTTAGCTGAGGCACTTCTAGCACTCTGTAAAATGAAAGGAATGCATCAATACATGATCCTAATGGGAATATTTTTATTTTTTTTGTTGCCAGATCAGTGGTTTTAAAATAACTGGTGAAGACAGAGCAAATGATGCAGCATTACACGTTTAAGAAGTATTTACATGGCATTAGTGACATTATAATAGGAATTTGACTTGACAATAGCCACCACTTACTTGACAAATACAATACCAATCACACTTGCAAACGCTGCTAATAATGTGTGCTCCCACGTACAGATGGAAATATACACACACACCATCTCTCTTTCTCTGTTTGCAGAACCACATACTTCTTTAAATGACAAATTTAAATATATCAAGTAAAGCAAGCAATTGTTTTAATGACTACCTCACTTGTATTTTACACATTTTTATCATCTACTTTTGTATTTTACATATTTTAACATTACTATGGAGCTTACATTCTAAATTTGTTGATATCTGATGAGGTGCAGGCTTGTTATTCTTAACTATGCTGGGTTTATAACACCCAGCAAATCAGATGTCCTCCCTGACACCAACCCACCAAAAAAAAAAAAAAAATCCTAAAATTACAACAAGGATATTTCGTCAATTATTCATCACACAGGCAGTACACACTTATCAGTGTTGAAAGCAAAAGCAGGGGTCAGACCAGCTGCCTTTACCTAAACACACCAATGCCAAGAGAAGGGCAGAAAAGATCACCATCATGTCATAAAGTGTTGCAAAAGTCAATTAATGAAAAAGGTCAGGAGAAAAGTTTGTATAATTCCTGATGGCAGATGCCTAGAAGCTTAAAAGATAAAACCTGCAGTAGCAACTGATACAAAGAGAGAACTTCATGCTGACACCAAACTTGACAGTATGCAATCAACATTATGCATAAAGGTTTCACATAGCAGCTAAATCAACAGTACACTGTGGGTATGAAAGTCTGCCATAACATACAAGTGTCACCATGACAAGCAAACTAACTGCTTACAGTGTAAGCTTGGACATCTTCGCCTGGCTTTGAAAAAAACAGCATGAAAGATGCACATTGCAGCATCAGATATTGATTCTGAAATAACAATTGGTGGAGAAAGCCCAAAGAGAGTCAAAGTAAATATGCATTGCTATTACAGGTATTTTGATGACTATCCACAAAACTGTCAAACAATAAATATTTTTATGACAGGAATAAATCCACGCAGAGACAGAGAAATGTGAGGAGTGGTCTTTTGCCTACCGCCTTTAAATTTCACTGTGATGTATTTCCGAGTCATCAATATATGTTTGTGTACATATATATTTTTGCAGACTTGAATTTTACTCTTTTCAAAAATGACTGCAAACACTAGAGAACACATCAAAATGGTTGATGATATTTTTGACCATTTAGCAGTTTTTCATCATGTTTTACAGTTATTCACTTGTACACAGTTTTTAACCACAGGATTCGCTGCTTTCACATAGTACATTCTATATACAATTTATATAACAATGTTTCCAAAAATAATTTTTGCCACTGATAACTGAATTTCCTTTGGATTTTTAAGAAAGCACTGTTTTATCATGGACTAAGGTAGGAACAGTTTATTCTTCAAATCTGTATCTGGGTATCAAGGTCAACATTTCAGTCACCTTGAACATGCATTAAATATTCTCTCTAGTATCAAAAACGGGGCCAGTCCTACGATGTGTTGTACCCTAGCTAATAGACATGCTACTTATATCCTTCTCCCTCAAACAAATCAGTGACACACATAGTAATGTTTTTCACTCAATAAAACCTAAGCTTAAAATCTGAAGATTATGTATCAAAATATCCTGATAATACAATACTTTTACAGTTAACATTATTCTTTTTGTTCAACCTCTGGCCACTCTCCACCCAAGCTTTAATGCTTGCATGCTAGGTAGCAGCTTAATTTCAAGCTGAGTATATAAAGACCGGATGAAAACACACGCACACACACACACAAAACTGCAGTCAATAAAATGTGCTGTGATACTCAGCATCAATCACAATCTCTATTTGTTAATTTGCAAAGGGTTACAGGCATACACAAAGGTGGATGATCATAGTCATTCTAAAACTTACAGCTGCAGGACGGTAGACATTATTGTCTGGAAGAATGAGGAAAAACTCAGGCAATCTGGAGAGTATCTTGCCCTTCTCAAACTTACAAAGACACTGGCTCAGTTGCTTCTGCACAGTACATACACAGACATAAGCCAAATGTATGCATGCTTGTCCATCTGCACGTTCTTTACATTTTTCAGTGACGTTAGTAAAGATGCTGCTACGGGTATGAATGTCAGAATCCAACTATTCCTCATATTATCATAGAAAAAGAAATAAAAATAACCAATTAAAATGCAAGGGAAACATATTGTTCTATCAGGCTCTTCATACTGAAATCAAACTAGTTTAAAAAGGCCACATATAGGCCCTCAAGTATTAATTATTGTCTGTAAACTAAAACGCATCTAAAACACATGAATTTGTGCATGTTATCCAAAGCATGTCAGAGAGCCATCACTACTGTTAAAAAGTATTACTACCCTGTTCAACATGAAAACTGTGATTGACGTGCAAACGCATGCATATTTTGAGAGCCCAAATACTGTATGCTTCAGGCCTGCAAAGATATAATCTCGTTGTCTCCTTCCTCCAACCCAATCAAATTATTGCCATCAAAGATATGGAAGGAAAACTTCTGAGGAAAACTGCATTATGTATTATAGAATGCCAACCAGGGGAGCATCTGAAAATCTTGTTTGTAAACTGATCTGCAATATCTGTCACTTGAAAGATAGTATTGTAACAAGTATAAATTGTCCAACTTTAGTTTTATGGCAAAGGTACAAGGTGTCAACTAGGCAAGCAAAAAGGCTACATGCTCAAGAATGGCTACACTGCAAACTTAGAAGAGTATAAAGAATTTCCAGTAAAGATCATTAGGTACGTTTAGATTTTTAAAATATCTCTTTGCAAAAATTAGCTACCAAAAAAACTGACAGTGCATAGATAGCAAAAGAAATAATTGTAAGGATTAACATCATTTCAGACCTTTCTGTAAGTGCTCTCACCTGCAGTCTTTTGATTTCGAAATGAAGCCAGGATATTCTCTCGTCAATGATACCAATAACAGTGCTCTCTGCCTCTGAGCTGCACATGATATAATGACAAGTTCAGATGTTCGGAGAATTGGCATACAAACTCAAGTCTACAATACCCTGATACACTATTGGTTGTCAGCTGACACGATCTAAGAAAATGATGCACATTTAAAAAGAGATTGTTAGGTATAAAGACTTCTGCTAAACAAAACAAAAGCTACCACCATAAAATAGTTCAGCAATTAAAAATTTTTTAAACTATTAGTCTTCTACTTTAGCAGCCCTATGCTTGACTGGGGGTAAAAAAAGGAATGAGAAAACGTCTTACCCAGTTACGAAGTAAGTTTGCCACAGCATTTTGTCCTGTGTCAGTGTAAGTATCTGTCTATGCAATTCTTTAATGCACTGTTCAGCTCGCAAATGGCACACTTCAATCTAAACATGAAACAAGCAAATGAGTTGCATGAAGCATAAAAAGAAAGAAAAATAATCAACGAAAGACCATAATTTGTATCTAATTATCTCTACAGGTTTAGTAAAATGGTTCAAAAGTAGTTGGAAAAAACAGACAGACAATACGAATTTGTAAAAAAGATGGTAGGCTTTGAAGATATTTTGAAACTTACCTGTAGCTTTTGAACTTCTTTTTTTAAATCCTCTGCAATCTTCTGCAAACTATCTGAACAATCAACACTGTGAAGTCTTTGTTTTTCAGTCACCCTAAAATCCAGAGAAACATTATCTGGTAACACCATAGTTTCTAGGTAGCTCATTTATACGTTGTTAAGATAATTAGTGTTTAATAAGAAGTATTCTAAAATGGAAAAAATACAACTTATAATTTTCAACATTTAAAATTGAAAGGCAGACAATATAGCTACTTTTTAAGTGGAAAATTTCATACTCAACTTCTACTGAACTTACCATTCTGTTTGCAATGATTTATGCTCATAATGATTATCAGTCTGTGTTTCTGCCTCTTTCCTCAAAGACAATAACATGCCATTATTTCTAGAACATGTCTGTGAACTATTATCTGTTTTATCTTTTGCACAATGCAAGGACTCTTTTGTATATATTACATGTAGTTCATCAGTTTGAACGGAAACATCATCATACTGGTTTCCAGTAATGTCTTGAAGACTCTCATTCCATTTTTCTTTTGCAACACAAATGGCACCTTCAGAAGAGGATCCTTTAGTCTCAGCATCATCTTTTCTACATAATTTGAGTTTGCAAATCTGAATAGAAGATGTTTGAGATGATTTGACAAATGTCTGTTGATTTAAGTTCTCAATGTCATTGCTATTTCCCATGCTTTGCCTCTCCTTCAGTGGCTTAAAGTCTGAGGCCCATGGATTTAGGCTTGTGGATAATTTAATCTCTTTGCCATTGGCATCTGCTTTGTGACTTTTGGGAGGTGGAAGACTGCATGAAGTTTGATCTGTGCTGAGAGACACAGGAAGGTAATTATTCAACTCAAAAACAGGAGTTTCCAACATCCTACCAGGATGTTTCATGGACCTTTCAGTGTATTGTGACACAGCCTCTACTCCATGAAATCTTTCTATTTGACATGTCCAGTCAAATGGCAAAGGCAATGGTAGTGCGCTCATGCATGGACTAGTGCCTGGCACACTTGAAGGTGTCTCAGGCAAGAACATAGGACAAAGAAACATGTCCGACTGTAACAGCAACCCCCGTGGAGAACATGTCTGAAGTGGGCTAGGGTGATGTAGATGCTGCGTCACGGGTGGGGAACAGAATCCTATGGTGAATGGGCTCTGTGAAGAAAAATGTCTCACAGATCGTTCTGCACGAAAACTTAAATCTCGTTCTGCCATTTTCTTTATTACACCCTGAAAATAAACACATTCAAATTATTAGTGCTATCATGAAAACTGCAAATATTGATTAAAATTTTCTGTGAAAACATGTTTCTCCAAAATTTCTCAAGGCTCATCTTGTTGGTCCTTCCCAATCCCAACTCCTACATGATTTTCCCAATTAAGTATAATGTTTTCTTTATTTACATGATCCATTTTTCTTGCCTACTTGATCTTCTTTAGATGTGTACTGTTACAGAAGTTTTGAGACAGATATTTTAAAATGATTACTGTTATTCCTTCAAAACTAATGATAACAAAAGCATTCATATTAACAATGCATGTCATTATATGGTCTTGTATGTTCCAAAATATCAAAATGTCACATGATTTGTAAACTTCCTTAAAAATGCTAAAAGTCACTACTTTCAATCTATAAAATGCAAGGGGTTTTCACACCGGCAGTTAAAATGTTTGGAGTTTTTTTGATTCCTAATAGGAGGGCTTTTTGGGACCAGCTACAAAGCTCATTAATGTAGGCTATTAATAGTAATGTGATATAGATCCGATGTCAAGAAAGTTTAGTTTTGAGTGTAATGTTTGCATGCAAATAAAATTGTGTGACTGACATCTGATAGCAAGTAATGACAAAATATGTACGTGCTTTCCTATGTGGTTTGTTGAACAGTACGTCGATCTCTTATAGATCTTTGACTTATAACTCTTTTCCAATTGTTAAGATTTCCTACGCCAAATCTTTTACCGTCTTCGGACCCACTTGGCAACTTGTTTTGTGAGTTACACGTATTTGTACGCGATGGAAATCTCTGTGTGATTACAGAGGAGGGAGCTGCTGTAGCTTTTTCACTGAGCGTCTCTTATCCGTGCGCACGCACTCACGACATACAACTAAGTACCTCCGTACCGTTCTAAAAACGAACTTTTGTTTTAAAAACTAAAAAAACTACGAATAACTGACATTGATTCACAGCACTTGTACCTGTACAACTATATGCTCCCCAAGTTACAAAACTGTTGATAAAAGTTCTACTGTATACAGAAACAAGTATTGAAATTACGAGCGTATTTACAAATATTCGTGCGCTCCATTAAAAGAGTTCAAGTTTTAAAATGAATTATACATGCTGCTTGAAGGCAATAATAGAAAGATAAAGGATTGGTATTTTCTACGAAACTGACACAAACTGAATATGTTCTCTTTTATGAGTGTGAGTTATAAAATGAAACAAATCTAACAAGCGAACAGACTACGCGCGAAATCCACTAAAAGCTACATTTAATTGTCACAATGTTTTTGTTAGATAGCAAATTATTGCTGCATTATTGTTGCACACACCTATGTCTCTAGTGCCTTGCTGCGAGTTACAAACTTACCCTCATATGCCGTTTCTGCTAATAATTAAAAGAGGCAACTTTAAGACTAGAAACAATTATAAGGTAACAAATAATGAGTACAAAACTTGTAGCCAGGTCCGTGACGTCACTGTCTCTCGTGAGCATCGTGATGGCTGAAACGCTTATCACATAAATAAAAATTAAATATAAAGGAGCAAAAAGTAGGCAATGTTCAACAACGGAAGAATATATACCCAACACAACGATGACCAGCAAATCCGCTATCTCTGGCGACTTCAAGGACGTCAGGTACGTGGTGGAATTTATGTTGGTCGTTTTTCATTTGACAATTTCAAATGTCTTGCGCGACATAGCTACAACTCGATGTGCGACCATTTACAAAAGATACTGCAGTAAAGGAAAGTTGAATTTTGTAAAAGTGTGACAGTGCTGTAACATGAGTTGTAAAAAAAAAAAAAGGAATATTTTGACATCTCATTTTGATTGTTGGTTGTACCACGGACGTGTAAAGGTCGTACATTTTGCTTGTTGCTGCGTGGCTGAACTGTCAGAGCCAAGGTTCCCTGGAGCCGAATGTTATAATCTCTTGGTGGACAAACTGATGGAAAGGATGATGATCATCTGTACGCCCAATGCTTTGGTGCCTCCCAAATACACTTACAGGCTTGGGTCTAGCTGTTTTGGAAGTTTCAAATTATTTTTCAGGCATCCATCTAGTTGGCACGCTCCCAGGAGCTGATACTCGATCAGGACCGTTGCGCGGGTCCTAAAATGAGGAAAATGTCCTAGACCTAGTATTGTACTAATATCTCTGCCTTATTTGTGGCCCACAAGCTATGGCTAAAGACGGTTTTTGGCGATGTAGGAACTGAGCAGGCAAACCCAGGGGTACAGATGAACATCTGAGGCCGTATTCATGAAGCAAGGGTAAATCGTTACTTCTGGACAACGTTGCGAAGGCAATGAGAAACTTTTTTGCTCAGATGTTTGTCCTGAGATATGGTGTCCCGCATGGATCTGTATGGGTCCAATACTTTTGTCTTATATAACTACCCTCTGATGTTATGTCACGCCATGCCACGTCACATGTGAGTTATGCTGATGATCCACAGCTTTATCAGTCAGCTCCATTTACAGAACTCTCTGGACTACTGCCACGGACACAGGAATGCATAGATGATATAAAGTCTTGGATGTTCCAAAACAGATTGCAACTGAGTGATGATAATACTTAACTGCGACTTACTTGTCCAAAGAAATTTATGAGTCATCCTTTCTCTCCCTCTCTCTATGAACAACTCAACTATTCCTTTCTCTACCTCTGTCCGCAGCTTGGCTGTCATCCTCGATCAGAGTTTGACTTTTCATCAGTATGTTTCTCATGTCTGCAAAAATACTTACCTTGAACATCGTAAGACAAGTACCATTCGTCATTATCTCACCACCGATGCAACTACAACTCTAATCTGTGCATTTTTGCTGTCGTGGATGGACTATTGTGATTCTCTTTTAGCTGTTATACCCAACTGTCTTCTTGACGGACTTCAAAGGATCCAGAATAACGCCTCATCTGCAAGCCATCTAGAAATGAACATCATTCGCTCTTTTCACTGGCTGCCAGTCGCGACCGTATAACCTACAAACTTTCCAGTTTAACTTACTGTGCCGTTTCTGGCACTGGTCCTCAGTACCTCACCGAACTCACTTCCAGTTATACACCACACGACCTCTTCGCTCATCTTCTGACACCAGCTGGCTTCTTCGAGTCCCACTGACTCAGACAAAGACTATGGACAGAGTTCTGTCTCCTACCAAGCCCCATCAACTTGGAAACGGATTACGCGTCAGCCTTCGTCGCTCTGATTCTCTTGCGTCTAAATTTAAGACACATTTATTTCCGATCTACGACTTCTGCGACCCTGTCCTGACCATGAGCGTGTATAAAGTGTGTCTATAATTCTGTTATATGGACTCGTGGTTATAAATGATTTAGTCTTTGTATGATTTATGTAAAGCGCTATGTGAAATCTTTGGAAAGGCGCTATATAAATCTTCATTATTATTAAACTAGACCCAGTGTCCTTGTCCTTGTGGGGTAAGCTGTTGTAGTAACAGCTGGACGAGAAGGACAGTATGCTCTCTATATGAGATTTGAAGAATTATTTATAATGCATCTGTGTATAGCTTAACGGTTATTAAAAAAGGGTAAGTAATTTAAGTGTTGCTTTTTACTTGCTATAGGTGGAGCTTCAGCTCGCAGCCATAGAGGGAAGTGAGTGATTAGAACACTGGCTTTTGAGGCTCGAAGCGCGTGTGCTGTGCGGTTCGACACCCGAGTGCCGCAGCGTACCCCTCCTTTCACCTTTTTGAGACTGAATGATCCCTTAAAGAACTGACCAACAGACATCCTTTCAGCTGGATACAGGTGTATGTAAGTTTGTATGTCACATTCGCTTTTTGCAACACAGAAGAAAAGAAACGCACGGTTTAATGTACAATTCAACCGTTTTTAATTACAACTGGAAAAACATCTACAAAGAAAGGCAAGAGATCTTGATACAGTGTTACAGTGTTACATTATAAACTGGGGCAAGTATACCAGGAGGAGTGAACAACATCTTCTGTAAACGCTACTATTTAAAGGGGTCGTATATGACGCGTGTAGTTTACAGAATATTGAGGCATGGTGTCATTTTTGCAAAATAGTACCCCACCAACGCCACAACTGTGAAGATATTTGTGAAAATTATTACATTGTACACAGTTGTCGCCTTTTTATTTGTTTTCTCTTTCCTATGAAAATACATAAAACAACCAAAATCATCGTGTTCATTGCCAAAAAAAGTTGGAAAAAAGTATATCAGTGAGAGATGAGCTACTTTTCCTCGTTTCCACACGTGTTCTTGTTGGTTTTAAATGATCAGAAAGAACAATCTGCTGCCAGGGTAACTGACCAATATAGCGCCATCCATAGAAGGTAGATTACGTAACGTACACACCTACACCCACCCATGCATAAGCACGCACACACGCGAACGAAATTAAGGCATTTGATGTCGCTCTGCTTGTTTTACATTTCAGTCCCAGTTCATCCCCTAAAATTTCACTCATTTTCTATGGTCACAGAAGACGTGACAAACGAAGCTGTCATCTACACTAATATCATGTACACATATTTGCGCACATTAATAGCCTGCAATGGTTCCCTTGCAACACAAAAGTGTCTCGATTATCGGGCTATCGCTGAGGTAGATTAAATGCTGAGCATTTGTTCACTCATCTCTAAAGAAATTCTAATGAGAAAAAATTAAAAAAGTAGTTGACACCCTCAACTCTCACAGTGTTATAGGTAGATAGATGATCGACATCAAATTATTCGTGACCTTTAACAATCAACATCCATAAACACCCACATGAATAAGCGCAAGTCTTTCAGTCATTCATATTTGTTCATAAGACTACTTATCCTGTGAAAAAAAATCACACCCACACACACACACCCCCCTCATAAAAGCATTGCTTTCAGCTTAACTTGTGTTTATCAGTTGTAAATTTTGGAATGGTCTTCAACACAAGGTGTTTGAAGGCATTCTTTCTCATTCTTTCTTTTAACCAATGAAATTTGAGATGGCGAAGAACCGCGTAAGTATTGTGATACACTGATGCACCTAAATCCATTCGATATTTCGTTAAATGAACAAGAAACAAACAAAACAAAAAGCGTCTTCAATTGTATATTACAAAGTTAAAGGACTAGTTGAACGTATTTTAGTAATGACTGGGTAAAGCTTATGTAAAAATACTATTTTCCCAGATCTGGATGAAAACACCCTGACTGACATCGAGATACACAATTACAACATCATGCGCAAGAGGAAGTCAAAATGGCGACTTGAAGTTGTAGACAGAGACTCATCATTAACATATGGTTTGAGTTCTCTCATCAGCTGAGACCTCGACAACGAAAACGTCTCCATGTACAAGCCTCACATGTGTGCTGTTGACCTCTTTCTGTGCATGATGATGTTGCTAGGTGTGCGTATCTTAAACGGAAAAGGTGTGTTCAGCCAGATTTGAGGAAATAGTATGTTGTATTGAGCTTTACCTAATCATTGATTAAACTTTGCCCTCCACTAGTCCTTTAAACGAAAAGAAATTTTCTTGGCATCTTGATCTAAAGTTTAATCTCCATGGAAATTCCAGTTTGAACCTTGCTGAAGTTGAGCACCTGGCGTTTGAAATGAATTTGAAATACAGTCGTTTTAAAAAAAAATGCACTGAGGTGAGCTTTTGTCGTAACAACTCATTCTTTAAAATGTGCCAAAAATATATGTAAAATAAAAGTAAAAATAAATACACGAACAGGAAAAATTACCGAGCACTTCATGCATAGTCTTGACTGCCACGAGGAGATCAATCTCAAAAATTGGAAACATTGTTTATGCACCCTGAACTGTTCGAATCAAGATTGTGTGATCAACAGGCCAGGTCAAAGGTTATGGTCACGGAAAGTCGTAGGAAACGCCAAGCTGCCGCTGAATCTCCTCAAGGATGTACATGATGGTCTCAGTATCTTCGTGAGGCATCACGGGACTTTCTGTGTAACCTGTGTAACCGGAAGAGGGTTAGAAAAGCACCAGTTTGACTAGTAAAGCAGTGACAAAAATGTTCTGGGAGAAAATTAGCATAAAACAGTAAGCGTGAGGTCTGGACACGACTTCGCAATTATAGTTTCTCTCTATTTCTATATTTTGCCTTGGGACAACGATTTACCCTAGCATCATGACCCTGTTAAAACAGTGTATTTTTATGAAAAATGGTTAAATATTAAAGCTGACGCTGAAAACAGTAATAACAAGCTAGTTTGGCTATAAGTAAAATGGGTAGACGATTAATTATGGGAAAAAGAGAAGGCACAGAAAGAGAGAGATCACTTTAAGGGAAATTTCCATGCAAAGATATCTAATCAGTAGCTTTCATTACGTCACGTGACCAACAGTCGTCACCTTTCGTAAGACATTCTCGCACGCAGTTAATCTCGTAGATGAAGCCGATGGAATTGTCGAAGAGGAAGTCGAAAGTAAACTCAGGGAAGGGATAAACTTGTTCTCCAGACGGTGTCAACAGTCTGTCGGGACACCAGAAGTGGCCAGGAACCTGACGATTGGAAAACAAACATAGACTTTCAAGATAATTGTGGTATTGTCATCTAGGGTATCGACGGGAAGATAGATGCAAGAGTGAATGCCCACTTGTTGTGCGTGTCTGTTCGCGCGTACGCTTGTGGGAGATTTTTTTTTTAAATTATAGAAGAATCATTATTGAATACATGAGCGCTAACGCATGCAAAGTACCAGTTGCATGTACAATCAAATGGGTACCCACACATGTTTGCGCGCGCCTACCCACCCCCTAAAAAACACACACACACGATACTGACCACAATGTTGCCCTTTGACCCCATGATTGCCAGGCGGTTACATCCATCGGCCACAGCCGTGTGGTAGCACAGGCTAGCCAGTCCTCCCCCGCTGTACCGCAGAGTGATGGACCCCCCAGCATCAACACCTGCGACACGTACACAGCATCAGTATTCTGTGATGTTTAAAGCTCACTGAGCTTGCTCATATGGTCATAAGGCTAGGATATGGCGCTTTATTATTATTATTGTTGTTGTTGTTGTTACTAGTGTTCCAGGTCATAAATGACCTAAAAGAGTGCGCTCGAATGGTATCTCAGACGACTTCTCTATCCCTTACACTTTGTCGATAGTAAAGAACAAAAAGTATAATTGATTTGTAATTTATAGACACGAGCTTACCACGCTCTTGTTTAGGAACTGACAGTACAGACAGTCGCGCAGTTTAACTTACTAATTTTTCAACTTTTTTCCTCAATGTGGTACTTCATTAATTCATTATTCGTTAACTACAAACTACTCTACATGTGTGAGATATTTAGGTTACTTTTTCCTTGAGAACTCAATCAGTTGTAAGGACACAATAGGTTCCTATCTCACGTTTTCCTATTCCATTTCCCCACCCTGCCAAGTAAAGAGCCGGTGTCACGATTCGAGTTTGTGCTCGAGATGATTGTGAAATTCTCTAGTCAGCGGGTCATGTCCACTTACTGTATTGTATGGAAATAAAAAATGAAACCCAAGTAGTCAAAACGACTAAATGACTTCACTTGATTAATCACGAACTTCTATATATGATCGATCATTCAGCATCGCTAATTGCCAACAACAGCAAAGCCTCAGTTGTCGAACGGTTATCACACTCTTGAGATGAGATTAGTACTGGCTCAATGAAGACGGGACTTTACCTTCCTCGAAGAAAGATCCCTGTACTTCTATCTTCTCTGGCTTCCCTGGGAAGACGATGTTCGCTGCCTGAACGGCGTAGCAGCCAATGTCCATTAGACCCCCGCCTCCTAGACACTTCTGTCGAATTCGGGGTACATCGTCCAAAGGGAGGCAAATATTGGCAATCACCAGGCGCACGTCTCCTAACGTTCCTTTCCTTAGCTCTTGTCGAATACGATCGTACACTGGGAAGCACCTAGACCAATATCCCTGCAAACAAATACCTCATTTATAACAAAATGTAGTACTTCAAGGATTCTGCATATTTGCTATATGTAAATCTCAAGACTTCTGCGAGCGAAAAAAAAATGTATCCTCCTTACCCATAAAATGGCGCTTTCCTGTCAATTTAACCAGTAAACCATGAAATGGTCATGGCTTACATCTGCATTTTATGTTAACACATTTATCATCACATGTACAAAAAACTTCTCACATCTCTCGACAATATTCTTTCTTTGTGAACGGTTTATTTTTCTTTGTTCATTTAAGACATGCTTAAATTTTGAAAATAAACAGCTGCAAAACATCACAATAAAACAACATATCTTATTTAACAGCCTCTTCTCGCTCACTCATCCAGATTGCTTGGTTATCAGCAGCAATGCGCCCTCCACCACGTGTACATTCATTGCTATATAAAAGGTCTAACAAACGTGCTGTTTTCCCACGCTTGTTCGAGTACGTATATATTTATAAGTAAACCATATGGTCCATTGAGTATAGTTTTTGTGAGGGCCGTGTCCATTTCCTCTCCCTCGCTGCTCTACCTCCTAAAGTCAAGGAAATATTGAACAGGGAGTCAACTGAAAAAAAGTACGCTTCATGACACGGATTCTTGACTACGTTCGCACAACGTCGATAAAAATTCCCCAATGACTATGGTTTGTACTTAACAAAATTCTGACATTTCACTATTCGTTATTCGCCCCAACAGCCAATTCCCCCCCCCCTCAAAAACAACAACAACAACAACAACAACAACAACAAAAACTTGTCTAGCCAAGTGACGTTGAGTGGTCCAGTCTTGGGGGTCAAGAGTTAGGTCAAGCTGGGACTGACCTCCATGAAGAATAGGCGCCGAGCCTGCGCCTCTGCGAGGAGCTCCTGGGTGCCTAGCAAGCTAAGGGTAAGCGGCTTTTCGCACAGAATATTGCGGTTGTTCTGCAGAAACAGGCGGCACACGGCGTGGTGGTACGGGTGGATGGTGGCCACATATATCACATCTGCAAATCAGCAACGACAGAATGAGCTGTGGCATCCTCAGCACGTGCGGCCAGCGACAAAGAAATATGCCTGTAGCCGAGACACCAGTTGGTAGCAGCTGCTGTGGTTAACAACTGATATACGATATTGAACTTGATATCTGTCCTCTAAAGACTTTACAAAATAAACTATACGGGATACTTGAAAGAACAACCGTAGACACAATCGATCCTCATGTATTTCAATTCCACTTTTGTAAGGCAAGAAACAAGTAAGTAAAGACCAGGAAACATCTGTAGATAGAAAAAATGCAATGTCCGATGTTCCTAAAATGTATACATAACATTTAGACAAAAGGAAATTATTGTTTAAATTAAATTAATGCATGTGTGATTTCATGTGATTTTCTTCTATATGGCTGACCATAAGCCATATATCGAAATAAGCTACATTCATTTTCATACAATGTGCCTACCCATGCTTCATAAATTTTAGGAAAATACAATCGATAAAATGGTATATAAACTTTACATGGTGATACACCAACTGAGATGACTAATAATTAATAAGCAATGAAGCCAAATTAATTTTATATTTCAGAAATATAAATTCAGGAATATGCCTCCAATATTACATCAACGAAAAAAGAGGCAACACAATTCTTATTATAAGACTCAGCGACTCAACAAACGTACTGCATAAGCACACATGTTAATGAGTGCCTGTCAACGTGCGCATGCGTAGTCGCACTACCGGCCGGTGGCGCTTACCCACGTCATCATCTTGCGCAAGCTCCTCGTAGGAGCCGTAGGCGCGAGGGATGCTGAAGAAGGCGGCGAAGCTTTGAGCGTCCTCCAGACATCTGGCGGCCACGGCGGTGATCTGGAGAGCACGCGAAACATACTGTTATCACCTCGACAACAGCGACACTCCTCAGACGCTGACGTCATGGACATCACGCACGTCACATGCGCACTCTCACGCCCCTCCCCTCGTTTCTCTCTCTCTCACAAACACAAACACACACGTGCATTTTCACATGCATACGCATACAAAAACACACAGACACTCACTTTTACTCATTTTTAACAACAACAACAAAAAAGACCACACACACACACACTTTCTCTCTCTGGTATATATCATAATAAAAATATTCTAATTCGTTCACATAAAAATACGCAAATGCATACGTACATACATAGACATAAAGTCTTATATACAGGCATAGACACTCTCTCTTGCACAAATGTATTCTAACAAACAAACGCGCGCGTACGAACAGAGAAAGGGTGAGGAGGTGGAGATGATAAAATGTAACAAGCTTAGGGTCAAGTAATGTAGGAACCATGGCTTTGAACCATGGCACAATTTTCACGGCTACTTGATCCAGGACACACGTGTTTTGCATGCAGGGCGCGTGTGACACACACTCTGTGCCCCACACCGCACTTGGAGACTGTAGGAAACTGAAGGCTTGCTTATAGTACAGGCGCAGATTTTGTTTTCAGCAAGTGTAAAACTAATACGTTTTCAGAATGAGCGAGTACAGACAGGCAGACAGGCAGACTTACTTGATGTTCTGCACTGGGCAAGGCTCGTATGGCGCCACAGAAATCATGTGATATTTTGCCTGCAGTGCAGATTCCCCACCTTGTCGCCCTCATCGCTGTGAGATCAGGTTCTCTGTCGCAACCTTTTTGAAATTCCTGTAAAAGAACTTTACAAAGAATTGTGCCCGAATATTTAGAAATTCGCATAGTTGCCACTCACTTGCTCTCATCATCATCTACGAAATTACGAAATGAACTTTTCTTAACTTTTCTATAATGTAAAGAAATAAGTTATGACGCGAGCGATCAAGTTTCGAGGTCTTCTTTACCTTCAGACAAGACAGCTGACAATATTTGCAAAAGCCTCGAGTGTTCATGGTCTAATCGAATATTTCTGTGTCGGCCGATCCTGTAACGCCCAAGAAGAAACAAATACCCCCGATGTCCGCACATGGGGGAGGCAACCCCATGCCTTCAGAACAGCCCTCGGTGTGGTAGAAGTCAACAGCACTTCTAGCGAGTTGTCTACCCCTTCAGCAGCTCTTATCACGAGCCATCAGAGTCTGCGTGCGACCCGCTGGATTCTGAGGGCTGCTGGTAGTACACACACACTGTCTCAAGTTCTGGCACCATGTGACAACCATATGCTTATTTAATCTACCTCCCACCCTTTGATTGTATTAAGGAGTAGATAGGGTTCGCTTACTTTTTTTTTTTTTTTTTTGTTTTTTTTTTTTTTGTATACATATTCTCAAAATCTGTTTTTGTCGCCCTTGCAGTTGTTGCGTTTCTAAAAATGGTCGAAATGTCATTCAGTTTCAGAAAACTGTTTGTACTGCGTCTCTCTCGCTCTCACTCCTCCGCCACCCCCACCCTCACCCCGAGTTTGTTTTTTTTTTTTTTTTTCTATTTTTCGTATCCCAGCGTCACAAATATATATATATGTCAACATCGAGAAAGAGAAAAAGTGAGAGAGAAACCCTTACAGCAACTCTTACAGCCAAGGCGATGTCATAGTAACTATGGTAACCTCATGTATCCCATTTTCCTCGGCATAAGGGAGGAAACGACGAGAAATTGAACCCAGGACCAGGTAACACTTTAGGGCTTTAAGGAAGAAGCTGACACTTTTAGCATTTTCTCCCACAAGCCTTTACAAGGATCCCGGGACAAATGGTTTCATATTAAATTGCGATAAAAAGTTTATTCTGGCCGACCTGTTGATGAGAACCAGAGCCCCAGTGGTGAAAGCTGTACTTTTCCTTTACATGTCTGAAGCTTTGGCTTGTGCGTTCATATAAGCAATTGTGTAGGTGTATGGGTGTGCGCGTGGGCTTGAATGTAATACGAACGTTTTCTTTTACACGAGGCCGAAGCTAGTCCTCTGCGTACCCGAATTCGCTTATACATATTAAAGAGAACAGCAGGGGCCCTGAGGGTGTTCATTATTCTTGTCTCACCCCCTTTATTTTATTTCAGGGGAGATATCAGCGTGCATTGCTAAAACGCCACAGCCTTTTGCTAAACGCCATGTCGGTGCATCTGTTGCCAGAACTACAGATAAATTTCATTTTGGGAGGAGGGTCTGATGGGGGTCGCAGTCGGTATTCCTGCATGGATGTCACAAGGGAAGGCAAAACACAAAATCTTATAGTTAGAGCGACGGCGATAAGACTGTTCAATACCCTTGTGACGTAGCTTACTACTCCCAGTCGATCCAGCTACGGCATGGTCAATGGGTACCTGCCTCCGTAAAGGGTTGGAAAAGTTAAGGTAGCAAAGGAGAGGGCACCACCATCACAAAAGCAGTTGACAATGAGAGAAGGGAGGGCTGCTACAAAGAGAGAGAGAGATGGGGAAAGAGGTAGGAGAAGGATCGAGATAGCATAATTTCAATTTCTTTTAATTGTTCCTTCGGAAGAACCTGCAGGAGAATTGATACGTATTCTGTGTTTGTTGTGGAATTGTTTGCAAGAATGTCTGCAAGTATGTGCAGAAAGCAAGACCCAAACATATCTGTCTCTGCCTCTCTCTCTCACACACATACGCGTGCGAGCAGGGTGAGGGGTATAAGGGTTAAAAAAGAGAACACGGCACTCATTAAACCCGCAGAAGTACACACCAAATTTTGCCACTCATGAGAAAGATTCTGTAGCTTACCTAGATGCCACAGGTTCCAAGTCTCCGAATCTTGCCGGAGTTTCTATCCGTCACAGTAGTAACCGAGCGGGGCATGAAAAAACAGCCATACATCAAGCAAGGCCCAGTTGGCATCCTTCCATGATGAACCTCGTTGCAGGGGAAGTTTTCCTCCAGTCTTTTCTTCCTGGTGCGCCGCTCTCTAAAACCTTGCAGCATGCAAAAGTTGAGTGTCACGCTGTCAGGTGGTCTAAGATCTTGCCTTTTCACTTTAGGAACTATTTTTATTGCTCTCGACAGGGAGTTCTTGCACAAAGCTCTGATGGTGCTGCTTTCACAGTCCTTCATGTGCCCTTCAACCCCTGTTACCTCCTTCTTTTCGCTAAGGCTTTTTTTAAAAACACCGCACGTGGCACGTTCTTGTACCAGCTGGCTTTACTTTGAAAGGCAATAGGCGAGTAATTGCAGAGCGGTCAGCCGACATTGCGCATGCGTCCGTATAAACGAATTGTTCTGCTTCCGTGTCGAGTACATAGTGTGTGAACCCTGATCGAAGTTTATGACCAGAAATCATTGTTAACACTCGAATAAACAAAATCACAAAATCTCGAAAGTCCGCCAAAACATGACAGAATACCTAACACGATATTAACTGTAACCAAGTTCACAGACTGTCATGATTATGTCAGAACTGGCTGTGTTTTAGGACCTGCATCAAGTTGTCCACCAAAATCCCTTGGTGTTCGGAAATGTTCTTCTTTCTGGTTTGATATGTCCGCCGCAAAGCATAATGAGTATCTTTAAAAAACTTAAGATCTCTGTCAGTTTTTTTCTGTCCATCAACTGCTTTCCCAATGTTAATTAAGCTTTATTTCATTTCACACGTTTCTTGTGGCATTCTGTTACTAAACAGTAGTGAAGCAACGCATATGGACGAGTAAAGCTAGTGTACCATACCTGGGTAATGAAAGTTGCGTTTACACCGCGAAAGTGCTGATTGGTCTTACGGAGGCTGTGTTGTCCATGTATTTGGGATTGATGACACACATACACACTAGCTTTCCCCCATTGATAATTTTTCTTCCAGCTGTGATATTTTATTTTTTCGAACTATCACTTCATTCTGAGTCCAACTTATTTGTGCGAAGCACTTTTGCAGCAAAATAGTGTACTTTTAAAATCCATTCGCTCGCAATTTCTTCCTTTTTTTCTCTCGTTTGAAGATACAGGCACCATTTTAGAACAGGCAAATCTGCAAACATAGCTCGTGATTAAGCCATAGTTGAGGTGAGATTGGACAAACGGAGTAGATCAGTTTTCAACTGCCGTCACACACAAATGATTAAAATGATGGAAATTGCCCATGCCCTAACCCTAACCCTGACGCTAGAACTTATTAAAAAAAAAAAAAGAAAGAAAATGTGGGAGGAACGGGGTAGTCAAAACGCTGCCATCGGATTTCTAGATCATGCCTTAATATTTCCAGCCAGAGCACAACGATGAAAAGTTGAGCGAATTCGAGAGTTCTGGTGTGACAGAGGATAAGGTTACAAACAGCAACATTGGTCAACTCTGTTGAGTGGTTGATGAACAGGAAAAAAAAACTGACACAAATCTTCAGTTTTTTTTGTTTTTTTTATATAAAGATAACCATTATGCTTTGCGGCGACAGCTACTCAATGCTTCGGCAATTCTTGTGGAAGAAGTCGGCCAACGATCTCTTAGTGAAAAATAGAAGAATGCCGTTGTGTGAACCTCCGTCACCAGGCACTTCCGTTGAGACCTGTGGTATAGGCAGTAGAATTTTTAGAGTATCGTACACAGATGAAGCCAGCACGCACCCTGGTATCTCAACAGTATGCCATGTCTGTTTCCCTTCATTTCTATCGCCTTTCAACAGACTGCACTCTTTCCGCGCTTCTCGTCGGTGGGAAGCTATGAATCGAGGTCACGCTTGTCGCAGCATAGCTTGGCACTTTTTTTGTCTAGTGGGTACGCCTACTTCACACATCAGGAGCCAGATTATTTTCTTTCGCGAAAGAGAACGCAAACATGACGGTCTTCCTGTGTCTGCCCAAAGCTATGTTTTAGACATGATTTAAAGTAAACAATATCCTTCACAACCTGAAATTTTGATAGGACTTGATTCAGAACGTCATTGTCTATCAACTTACCATTTCCCTTGCTTTCCCCTTTAAATAAGGTCCTCTAAATGAACCGTTTATTTTATTGCGAGAAAAAACAAACAGTATCACATACTTTAGGGTTACGACAATCATTTGCATGCGCTCACTCACCCCCTTTTCCGCCACGAACACGCACACACACACGAGATGGACATACGGATGCAAACACAAATACGACGCACAGAGACTCTTGGATGAAGATGAATAGCTAAAGAAACAACCAAACTTTTCTTTTTGGAGTCCACAAGATGAGTGTACATGTAACCTGTAAACTGTTATTAGTACATGCACTTTATTAAAAACAGAAGCTGCCTAAATTCTCCATGTGCCGAAAACACTCTTGTCTAAGGGAATTTCTGTTTCGTGATGACCACTCCCAACTTATTCCAGGTATCGTAACTGTAGTACTACACTCCCGGGCAGAGGCAGCTGAAACATATCTTTAAACCCGTACTTGCTGAGCCTGACGCAATGCCGAACGACGGTCAAACAAAAATGTCGCAGGGTTGGTGGCACACGGCGCTGTCCGTCGACGATTCCCTTCAGGCGCTCAAGTCTGGGGCCCTCCGCAAAAGAGTCAAGAACATCGGCGAGGTCGAAGTTCACCCGGCAGCCAACGGCCAGGAGCAGTTCCGCCAGGGTCCAGCGTCCGCGTCTCAGCGCCATCTGAGGGGAGTAAGCCCCTGCAGCTCTTTGTCAACATCAGCGCCGTGACTAAGGAACAAGCGTGTCATTTGGATGGTCACATGGTCGTTAGTCTCGAGCAGGTGGGCGACGGCATGGAGCGGGTATTCAGCCTCGTTTTCGCCAGGTAGGTCCAGCAGCAGGCGGGGGAAGTGGTCCAACAGCACCTCGGCCACGCTGACCTTACCGGCCGCCACGGCACTGTTGAGCGGTGAGTAGTTGGACTGCAGCGGGTTCTCGCCCTTTCTAACATGGTAACAATAACCCTGTTCTAGGAGCCGGCGTGTCAGGTCACCTGTGTGGACAATAATTTATGATTAGGATAGAGTGTTTAGTTCCCAGCTCCTGGTCATTCAATCAGGGCTAGGATATAGAATTTTAATCCTGACTTCTAATTATCCAAGTCGAAGGTTTAGTCCTAGCTGCTATGGCTAGGACGACAATTTTAATTAATTTTTAAAAATGTAATTTAATGATCAAGTCTGACTCGTATTTATCACATCAAGCCTAAGTAAGTTCTATTTTGTGCATATCCTGCTTTTGTCCTAGCTCTTGATCAACCTACCAAAGCGAGGTTTCATGGACCTCGTGTATATTACACATTGGGAGGAGGATGGGCGAGTGGCATCCGACAGCCGTAAATGCGCACCATCTGGCAGATGTGACAGTAGGACTGTATCTTCCTGCTTGTTTACTTTGTGGACTGGGCACTGGTTTATGCAGCATGTACACCCTACCCTTTGGTGTACAGTCTGCTACAACCTACGCCAGTTTATGGTCGTCAGCTTATTTTTGACTTCACACCACCTACTGTGAAGCGACTTGAGCTTGCCCGACAGGTAGGAATAGGGCACGATGTAAGACAACTTTTACTTTACTAGAACTGCTGTGGGGATAGAGCATCTGCATCATCACTTAGCAAGTTAGGAGCACATACGGACTACATATCTTTCATATAGTATTCTATGGACATAACGGTTGCATGTACTGTTGCGTGCGGCAATTATGTGTTATTATTATTCCGCGTTAATTTTTTCTTTTTGTCAAGCACTTTGAACTAACCTTTGATGGTGGTATAAAGCGCTCTATAATTTAACTTTGTTATTATTATTATTTACTTCGAACGCGCGCGTGCGCGCACACACACGAACACTCACAAACATGCACATGTACACAGACGCACAAAATTTTTTTTTTTTACTCAACTTGATGCTAGACTATCTTTTGTTGTTGTCTACTGTAGCCCCTGTGACTACACCACAATAATACCGTAGGGACCCTCATAATATTCCACAACTACTGCGAAACCCCTCAGCCGTGTTTTAACTACTGTAGCCCCTGCCTATCAATACTGTAACTGCTGTAACCGTTACTACTTCAACTTTCTTCTCACCCTCCTGGTGTCTGCAGCTGGAGACATAGTGCAGGCAGGAGCAGCCATGTACATCCTGAAGGCTGTGTGTTTGCTCGCCCTCAGGGTGATGTGACAAGAGATAAGCGGCACTCTGGTCGTCCCCATAGTAGAGGGACACCATCAGGGCTGTTCTTCCCTCCTCGTCTCTGGTCATGGGGTCAGCGCCTCGCTCCGCCAGCACTTCCACCAGGGCAGGGCACTGCCGGCGTGCTGCCACCATCATGGGGGTCAGAGACGGGGGACGTCGGCGTGGAGATCCAGCGGTCTCGTTGTACAGACCGGGTATCGTGTAGTCTGCTCCGGCTTCCAGTAACTTTTCTGCTGCTCTGATACACCTGACACACCACATAAGTGGGGACGGGTTTTTTAAAAATAGTTTTAACAAGCCTGCAGTCTACAGGAATTCATAATGAACTAGGAACCTCTGACACCTCTTGATGCCATGATATATATATATAGATATATTTTGGGTTGTCAGGAGGTCACAACATTTATGGGATCTCAAAATACAACAATAAGTCTACAGACAGTTGTACCTGAGATCAGAAGAAAATCATAATATATCTGGAATCTACGTAAAATCAAACTGTGCCATGGGTCTATATGAAATCACACTGTATCTGAATTAATCTAAAATCATATCCATGGGACTCTATATGAAAAAATAACCCACATTGGTTAAATAAGAGATGCCTAAAATTAAGTGATGCTTCTCTGATAATTGTTTATTAATGCTATATTTTTAATCACTTATAAACAATGAGTACTGGAACTTCAGTGATAGATGTTTTTGGGGTGACAACAATAGAAAGCCTCCAAACTGACTACACTTCTTTTATCTCTAGTAGTCTACTATGTAGTGGACATACACACACACCAGTTTTAACACCTACTGTCATCGCATGCAGAATGCATAACATTTTTGGGGAATTATATTAATGCAGTGGTTCTTAACTGGGGTTTGATCGAACCCTAGCGGTTTGGTGAGTCGGTCTCAGGGGTTCGGCAGAGCCTCCGCCACGGAGGTCAAGACACACCCGCAATTTGTGATGACACTAAAGAAGGGTTCGATGAATGTGCATATGAAACTTGTGGGTTCGGAACAACAAACAAGGTTAAGAACCACTGTATTAATGTTATTGCAAAAAGATTGCAGAACAAACTGAAAGAAAAATAAGCATTTTGCATGTAGGGAGTTGTAACCTAGGATCATACAGTGAAGAGATGGTGAAATGTCTGCATGAAATGTCTTGCAGAAATGTGCAGAATTTTTTGTTTAAAAACAAAGCTGTTTCAAAAAAATCACAAGCTGAAAATTGTTCAGGGCTCATATGCAGTGGAGAAAACTGCTTATGACTTAGTAGGCAATACGTTCATTTTTTTCCAGATTGTGATATAAGAGGATTTTTCCTCTTTATTATGCATACAAAATCTGTAAATTATACTAATAGATGATATAAAGACCATTGCTTACATTTCATACCTGCCTATTTATCTACTGCCATTTTAAGTGTAAGCACCTTAACCCTTATGCAACAGATCAACATCCACAGACCACATTCACGTGTCCCTAGGTACATGCATCTAGACTGACCACATATTTACAAAAATCAAAGCATTTCCTTTCCTCTCCTGTGAATACTCTTTTAAGACTTCAACAGTAAAAACAGTGATAACGTATAAAGGTATATGCCTGATAATTATATAGGTAACTTGCAAATAAACTTTAATGCTAAAATTTTCTTAGTAAACTTTCATTACCTTTCATGGGATGTGGATTCTCCTACTAAGCACAGACTATGTAGGGGTGTGCTATGATGAATATTAATAGCATTCACTTCTGCTCCATTCTTCAAAAGAAAGTCAATAACATCCACATGATAATTCTTTGCAGCAAAATGCAAAGGTGTGCTTTTAGTTCCCAGAGTCGGTAAGTTTATCAAAGAATACAATTCTTTGGATGTTTGGGTATAGGAAACAAATGAAATATGATCGGTCCTTGTTTTACAGTAGAAATCATTTATTGTTTTGTCCATATCCAGAAGAATTTGCAATATTGCAAGGTTTCCTACTTCTGCAGCAATGTGAATGGGAGACTGTCCATAATCATCCCTTCGTGTGACATATCTGTCCCGGGGAAGCATCTTCACAAGCTCTTCATTTTCATGTTTCACTGCTATATGCATGATTGTGTTACCCTTGGAATCTTGCAAAAGAGGATCACAGTCTGGTCGTTGCAGCAGTTCACAAACTACTTCTTTCATGTTGAACTCAGCTGCCATCAAAAGTACAGGTGCAACAGTCAACAAGGATTTTGATTTTTGTAAGGAGCAACCAGCTTTTATGAGAGCAACTGCAATGTCTTGATGCTGGAGCTGAACTGCCTGGTACAAAGGTGTCGGGCACCCAGGAAGAGTGGTGTCTGGGCTCTTACCAGATTTTAGGAGAGATTCAACCTCCGTCAAGGAACCTCGACAAACAGCATCAAAAATCGGGGCTCTTCGGAGTCGCCCCATTGTAAATCTACAGCATCACTAAAACCTTAGGGTTTTTTAATTGGGGGGAGGGTGAAAAGTGTTTTATCCCGATTTAATGAAGCTGTGAATGCAAGGAACAAATGCCAAAGTCTGGTGCGACTGCCTTATTTACTTTCGTTTTATGTAAATAAATGAAAAGAACACGGCTTGTTCAGTTCCATGGTTGCTCATTTTTTGCTTACACGAACACAACTGCATCTTTTATTTCCATTGATATGGAGACACTGTCTACTGAACAAGTTTTAGTCAATCTCAGAAATTTTAGAAAGACTTCAAAAAATGTTTATTTACGACATCCAATGAGTCCTACGACTAAACCAGGAAATAAGTCCCGATATAAAGCAGTTCCATTAATGTTATTAAATCAAATTGCTATCTCTATGTTTCCTAGTCATAAAGGAATTGGCCATTATTTCCAATTATAATGATCAAGGGATTATTCAAGACAATGCCATACCATACATTTGACGACACTACTGTTTACATCAGATCTTCTAACGGGCTAATCCTTAGATGGCTCCGTTGATCTTCTTCGACTAAATCTAGCTATCGTTTTCATTTCGATAATCATAATGATGATTGAAATTTTAATGTATTTCGAGAAATCTAAGAACTAAATATCAGTCTTTTTTTAAGTTAGCACAACACTTTTAGGGCGATTCCTTTCATCTGAATCGCTTTATTCGCAAATGGAGCCTGATGGGCTAACTTTCGTCTGCATTTCTTTGAGCTTCGAGAATGTTTTGGGGAGGGGTCAAGTGCAGTAAATATTAGTCCTTCTAGTGTGCGCATGGTATATACACTTCAATTCAAGCTTGTGTGGTTGGTAAAAAAAAATGCAATGACAAAACATGTACAAACTACGCAGGCATTTTCCACATGTGGCCCTCACGAAGACCTGTAATGGCTTACGTTTGCACTTCCATAAACGCAAGAGCTCTCGTGTCGTCTGCTCTTTCTCTGTGCATTGACAGTATGGTGTTCATCAACGTCACCCACTCCCTTCATGCGATGTAGAACTGCGGGTTCGGCGCGGATGCAAACAAAGATTCATGTACACGTTCCTTTTATCGACCAACAAAAATGTATAAGCAGCCATGGACCTAGACGTGGATCCAAATCGATCGAGTTCCTCCCCTTAGACGATGCACAAAAAGTTATTAAAATGCGTAAATAAACTAGAAAAGTGGAAATTTTGGAGCAATGAAAACCACAGAGCAATCAACTGCAGGATAATTACGTTACTTGTTAATCAACTGTCTTGTCGAACACATTAACTATAGGGAAGATCGACCGAAACAGAAAGGGCATGTGGTTTATCCACGTCTGGGGTTTGTCAGAACAATTGCGCATTTATCTAGCACCTGGTCACTGCATAATGAATATTGTTGCTTTAAATCTGGGCTGTTGCCGTCTTTGTGTTTAATTCTAGTTCGTTTGTGTTTGGATCTTTTTGTCGAGCACAGTGAACTCGCGAGGAAGTGCAGTATAAAAGTGTGCCGCCTCCTCGTAATCATCATTATCTCATGTTAATGGTGTACATGGATAAGTAAGAAGTTTTTATTAAATTAAAAGATTTGTTAAGCGGAGAATTCATACCAGAGAACTATATGAGAAAGAGGCATAAAGTGTTTATTTTTCTAATGCAGTCGTAAAATGTTTGTGTCCCCTTTGAAAAACTGTAGTCCCATTTCAGTGTGAACCAATACCAATGTCGAAGGATTAGCAGGTTTTCTCCACCTATCACATTATCACTTCTTCCCATTAGTCAGAGTTCGTTAAAAAATATTTTTCACTTTAATCAATTTTTTTTTTTTGGGGGGGGGGCGGGGTGGAGGGAGAATTCTCAGTATCCGAAGTGACTATATGATCTCATTTTTTCATCAGACAGCTGTTATCTACAGTCCGCACAGTAGATGGTGAACAAATTGTGGTCATAACAATTTTATTGTAGCAGTCACGTGTCTGTGAAGTACTTAAAGATTTAACTTAATCCCAGTCAGACAGTGAGGACACACACACACAAAGAAAAAGGCACGACGTATAAAGATCACCATCCATCCACACATACACACCCCTTCGATCAACCGCGCGATCGACCAGCTGGCTGCGCGTGAGCTCAAGAGGACGAAAACCACGATAAGAGGGTCGGGGAAGAGGTGAAGAGAAATATCTACACCTTCTCATAACAATGAGTTTGCACATGCACGGCCTTTGGTGAAGGCACTAATTGGTTCATTGGAAAGAACGAGACACTATCGCGACAATCAATAGCACAACACCTGGCGTTGGTGACGTGGTGTGTGTGGGCTGTGCGCGCTCGCCTCCCGCCACTTCGACCTCAAGTGCGTTCCCGTTCCGGTGGAAAGAAGTGCTTAAACAGCCGCAAAAAGTATGTTTTTTTATATATTTATTTCTATTTGCTACAATATTGATAAATTGTGCACAGGACCTATCATGGGCGCCATTTTAAATTTTGGACAGCATTAAACTGATCACACTCATGTCAGCGACGTAGTTACGAAACTTCACCTCACGTGTGTCGAGGGGAGAGGGAAGGTCATTTCATGCATCAGGTGTTTGAAAGCTTCATAGTGACCGCAAACCATCTGCCATAAAAACTTGCAGGAACTAGTTGGTCTTGATGATGGCTTCTCTGAGCAGACGACATCGGCTTGGCGCACACAAACGCTAAGGAGCCCGGCAGAAGATGCAAGGGCGACGGATGTACGCCAACTCAGAGTACTGATCGGGTGATTCATTCAGACATAGCAAAAAGCTGAAAAAGTGCATGGTGACAGGCACGACGAGATGCTGATGGCATGATCGAGTTTGCACACGTGCATATGTGAACGTCAGTGGAATACTTGCTTGTGGAGAACGGTACCGATGTGAGTACAAATCTTCTCTCAAGAGTTAAAAAAAAATCTGTTGTGGGCGTTGTTTAGTTAATAAATATATATGGATACGTATACGTCATTATGTAGAGAGAGCGGCAATAAATATAAAATATTCCCTCTCTCTCTCTTTCTTCACCACACTTCATGTAGCAGTTCACGCTTCCTGCACTTCAGACCATTTTCCTTGTTATATTTTCCACCCGCTTTAGATTCAAGAACTACATTTAATGATTACTGTGTCTACTACAATTGTAAGGCGCAGCTGCATACACGAGTATATTTAAATCATGTTAAATTATAATATATTTACCGTTTCGGGTGATTAGTGTACAATGTCCAAGTCTAAAAGACTTCATTCACCTTCATTAAGGTTTTAAGCTCAGCATCGTGATGAACAAAATGAATAAAGTGTGCTAAGTGCCAACTTAGGTGGAAATGACAGGACCTTACAAACAACAACAGTCGTTAATGAATTTTAACTCAGATTATCAGTATCAAAGTGTGAGGAATTTTAGTTTAAAGCACCATGCTTATTCGCAGTTCTTTGGCTAGCAAGAAAGCTTGTCATGAACCTAAATAGGTTATACGAATCATTAATACTTTTGTGGCTGTAGAGAGTTTTACAGGGAATTAGGATGATAGACGAGTGTGCGACTATGATGTAATGTTAAAGAAACAAGCTACTAACATATGAGCAAGTGTTTATCTGCGGCAAATGACTGTCTTCTTTAGATGGCCACACGCACGTCATATTCTTTGAACCTCGCAGAAGAAGTTTTGTCAACAGGTGTAGTTGTGCTGACAGGTGAGTTCTGTTGACAGGCGATACGGTTTATTAATATTGATGGCTTTCATAACAGACAGCTGTTTACCCGTCTTCTTCTCTGTAGTTGGTATCTCTTACTTGCCGCTATCTCCGCTATTGTTTGACTGTTTGCCTGCTGTGCCATCCTGACAGTTTTCTCTCACTCACTCCCTTGTCTCCCCTCCACTTCTTTTCCCTCATAACAGATGTGTGAGATGTGTGTGAGCACATGTGTTTGTGTGTATGGTCATGCGTGTACACCCATTTGTGCATATGCAAGCATTTGTGTGTGCGTGTGTGTGAGAGAGAGATGATAAGTGCCTTTTTAAACATTGTTGTGGTAGCAATGACCCTCAATGTCAACAACATATGTCTGATAAGGCTTCGTTTTCGCGTCTGTTAGTTAAGTTTCCAGCCACAAGACTGCTTACGGTTGGTTGGTTGGTTGGTTGGTTGGTTGGTTGGTTGGTTGGTCAGTAAGTACAGGTTGGTTGACCGGTTGGTTAGTCAGTTGGCTGATTGATTTGCTGGTTGTATCGATTGAGGAATCGATGACAATACAGCGATGATCATTGTTGTCTGACAACAGGAGGGGTAGACATGGCACAGACCCCGATCATAACATTCCCGGAGACCGCGCACGAGCGCCTGATCACATGGAGCGCCGAGCGACTCCTTGGTGTACTACGTCATTACCTTCAGTGGATCACGTGCATCCAGAAGGCCAGCAAGTTCTCTTTACTGGCCAACCTGCAGCAGGCGTCTAGAGCCACAATAAGTGTTATCGTAGAGGCGGCAGAAAAACTGGAGGTGGGTTCATTCTCGCACATTCATTCACCCTCCCTAACACAGCATATATAGTCAGGTCGGTCCTGTTGTAAAAGAAATGGGTCAGTCCTTGTTTTTACATCGAAAAAGCCTTCGCCCCTTTATCACCGAGAAAAGAAATGACTGTAAGTGATTCTTTCGCAACCTGAAATTTTAATAGGACTTGATTCAGAGCGTCAGTGTCTATCCTTTAAGTAAGAGCATGTGTAAGAGCATGCTTAATTCACTTGTAAGAATCGAGCATCATAATACATATATATTTATTAGCCATATATTCCATCACCATATAACGTCTGTCTCTTTGCTTGCGACCGTGTTCTCTAGCAAGCAGATGCTTTTTTCGCACGGTAGTAGCTTTGAGCAGCTTGCTCCTTACTCTGTCTTTTACTGCAGCTCCAGTCACGTGGTACAATAACCGCCTTCTACTGTATGAAGCCTTACGCCAAGTCGAGGTCGAGACAGCTTAAAAAGCTGCTGGGTTTGAAACCAAGCAAAAAACATCCCAAGATTCCTCTTTTCAAGGTTACGTAAGGTTACTAATATTTGTTTGTTTGTTTGTTTGTTTGTTTGTTTGTTTGTTTGTTTGTTTGTTTGTTTGTTTGTGTGGTAGTTTTACAGAGAGGGCGTTTTCTTTCAACGGGGTACTAAAATAGTATTTTATGCGAGCTCACTGGAAAGTTGTCAATACGAGCAAAGTTTTTTTTTTAAATCACGAAAAAACGAAATACTGAATGACTAGCATTACAAAAACAACATAAAGGAGTGATATGGATCGTGGGAAGATAAGGTTCAAAATAATATGCACAGATGTTACCTCGGTTCTTTGGGGATACAAGCTTCTTGTTGCTTGTGAGATACCATCACCCCAATCCTGCATTATTCACTCCTACTGTTATTCTGTCTTTCTTTCTCGATTAGAACAGAGCCGGCGCTGGACGGGATGGGAGGGGGAGGGGCAAGCAGGGCAACCGCCCCAGGCCCACGCCTTTAGGGGTCCCTCGAAAGGAGATTTTGTGGTACGGTATATAGCCTACACTAAAGGCCCCGCGGGGCCCCGCGTATTCCTAACGCCGGCTCTGATTAGAGGTACAGTTGGCTGTAATAGAAATGTAATCAATGCTGTAAAGAAGTGTAATCAATATAGAAGTAGTAAAATGTGTTCGACTGTCTGGACGGCCCTTTTTGTTGTGTGCGTTAAAAGAGAATGAAAATGTCCCTATTTATGTGTTTTCAGGTAGTATTATTGAAAACTCACCAGGACCTGTTTAGCCAAATCGATGTCAGCGAGCTAACGCCGGAGTTCGGAGGCACACTAATCTACGATCATGCAGCATGGGTGCGATTTCATCAGGTCCGCTTTTAATTTCCAGAATAAAAAGGTCAAACATTTATAGCAGTATACACCAACGCAAAATGTCCTTTCATTAACTTATAAGAGGGGAATCAAATTACATTATTAGTGGGATTGATATCAAGCAATCATAGCAGTTATGTCTGTCGATATTGCTTGTAATTTCATACCGAGTAAATAATTGCAGACGGTCACTCCCTGTATCCGAGAAGCAGAGAACGCGATTCGACGACTTCCTGCCATCAGAGACCGGGTGGAGCTCCTTCAAGAATATGAAGTGAGTGGGCAGAGCGCTGCCGACATCCAGACTCTGATGGGGGAACTCTCCGACAAGTATCATTTGACCGTGAGGTGAGCAGTTCTCCGGAATCACGCATGCGTCCATCACAGTACTTTCATCTCATTAGGAAATAATTTAAATCTTCGTTTGATCCTGGTATCTTAATTATATGATATTCAGCATCATCCACACTAATCCGGCCATACCTGTGTACCTACACTCGCACAGACACACCATCATTTGACTATGGCGAAGTTGGATAGTGTTGTATTTACCAATATACACTTATTGAATAACAAATTAAATAAAATAAATAAGAAGGCTGAGATACAAGGAACGAGCGATCGAGAGGCAGACCCTGTTACAGACGATGGTTTATGGTTCATTCGCCAGTCCTGTCATTGTCACTTTACAGTGAGGCCCATTTCCAAGAAACTCTGGACGGGTGCAAGCAGACTTTGCTGCTGCTGGACCACGACGCCAACACGCACGCCGATTGGCTAAGTCAGGTGCACGCAGATCACGTGACGCAGGCAACGTCCTCCGTAAGGCAGCTGTTCCAGCAACTGGACTCCCAGCGCTGGCAACTGGAGGAGACATGGCGGGGATCGAAGACAGCCTTACTGTCCTTCTCCAGATACAGAAACACAGAGAAAGATCCGTGGAGGTTAACACACGCAACAGACCTTCATTTACTATTTTCTTTTCTATAACCCACGAAATTTTTTCCTTGGTTTAAAATTTTTAATATTTCATTATTTTAATAATAATTATTTTGAAATTAATTTTTATGATATTTGTTGGTTATCCTTCTTCATTCCCATATTTCTCTGGCAAGATAATGGCAGGTAAACCTCTATAAGACATAATTGTTAGAATTGGAGTCAGATGCAAACGAGGGTTAAAGAAAATATCGCTTATCTTGCAGATTGAAAAAAAGATTAAGACGCACTTTGAACCCCTCTTGAAGGAGCATCCATGTGTGGCAAACACTTTGAGCCAGGCGGAGTTGTACCGGACACACTTCACTACCTCCTTGTATGAGCCAGCAAAGGTGAGACGTGTGTGTTTACATTACAGACATTTTTATGACAAAGGTAAGATTAGCATATACACTTAACTATTTTCTTTGAGCCTAAAGCTCTCTCTCACACACACACACTAACACCAAGAACAGTATTAATAAATTGTATAGCACTATATTACAACATTGAGGTTATACTCTGAGCGCTGACCCACTAAAACAGCTTTAAAGCTACATCTCGGTTAAAACTAAAATACGAAATTTAAAATGTTGTCCAAACAGCATCCCTAGAATAAATCTGGAGCCCAGTTCTTGTGTTTTTGAACAAGTGTGTCCGAAATCATCTACTGGTGCAAGGGAGGGAATTTCATAAATCTCCCGTTGCTTGCGAGCAAATTATTCGCGGCTTACGCACTGCATAGTAGCAATGGGCCCGTGAAAACATCTGAAGCATGGTTTCAACACACCGAGAGTTTACTGTCACCCAAGGGTAATAAATGCAGACTGTCAGAGATGTCCTCTGTATCTGTTGGCCAGTAAAGCTGAACATCGTATCCCTTTTTTATTCATTGTTCATTGACTGGTACCGGTCGTTGGGGGTGTGGGTGTCGGGTGGGAGCACATTCATAGACACGGCTGCTGACAAAGCCCATCTCAGCCCTGTCTTGAGTAGCTGCCAGTGCACTCTTTGCAATACTCGGTTGAGTATAACTGTTTTCTGTGAGAAGGCAGCCACAAATACCCAAACCTGTATCGTATGCGACCTCCTGACCTCACACGACTTTCCCCGTCTCTTTTATTGCGCATGTCTCTCTGTTCAGGAACTTCTTGGCCAGGCCACTGAGATCCTGGAGGATATGCAGAGATTGAAGGCGCGCTCCCCCGACCCGCTTGTGACGTCAGTGACATTCACTCAGCGGCTGACGGTTACTCTGCAACCTTTCACACAGCACCTGCAAGGCTTTCAGGACGTCTACGTTGCAGTTCACATCTTCCACCTTTTGCTGGAGAAGGTGAGTTCTACCTTTGTCCTCAGGCGCAACTGATAAGCGGTCGTCATAGAGACAGGATCATGTGAACTCTTGTTTTCCACAGTATGCTTTGAGGTTTTCGTTTGTTTCTATAATTCAACCAAAAAATAATTTATTTATGTGTTGAGGTCGTCTAGGGACGATACAAAGGTAGTACAACAATGAGGTATAACCACTGGTTGACCTACGAATCTTGCGTGCACGCAATCTTAGATTGTATCATTCATGCTTTTAAACGGTTGTAGATAACACGGTTCATCCAAAATATTGTATGTAATAATGTCGTCATGCTTTGTACTGTTCATGCTAAATACATACAAAGTTCCTAATCTGTTGGGTGTAGGCGCTAAAATGGTACAGGAAGGTCCTGAAGTTTCTTCCAGATGCCCTGCTGGAACGACTGAGAGAAGTGGGCGGCAACCAGATCTTGCAGATGCCGCTGGAATGGCAGGGGGCTGTCGAGAGCTTTTTACACAGACACCCTCCCCCACAGGAACAGCACATTGCTAAGCTTGACACCGAGGTCCCTCCACAGGTGGACAGGCGTCTCCGACTGCAGGCTCGCTCACTGGCACTTAGGTGTGTGACTCTCTCCTCCCCTCATCCCCAACACACACACATAAACACACACGCGCACGCACGCACCTACACACGAGGACACATGTCAGTGACATAAAGTTTAACTGAATCCGTGAATCCATCCAATATATTTATCATAGTTTGTCTTTGCCGATCTGTTTGTCTATCTGCCCACGTGTCTGTTTCTGCACGGGTCATCAGCTGACGGTGGGATTTCTTCGTAAGACTAATCTATGTTTATTCACAATGTAAACCTGTCAACAATTTTATTTTTTAGACTCCGATTGCTACAGCGGCTCTTGTTCGGTCGACGGTGGCCGATAAAACTGTTGGAAGCAGCATTTTCGTGGAAGTCAGAATTGCATGGCAATACCATGGGCAGCATCTCTTCCACAAAGGAGACAAAACCAACACGCGAACACAGGGCTCAAGAGGCTGTGACATCACAACTTGCTTCCGACCGTGGCCCTTCGATTTTCCTCCACCTGAAGAGATCTGGAAGTTTTTCCAGCACGGACACCGGAGACATGGATTTCTTTGCAGGACAAAGAAGCCCACCAGTGACTTTCCACCTGTACGGTTCCTCCGCTGATGAAGAAAAGAACGCGAAGGAGGTTAACCCTAACAAGGCGGTGAAGAAGAGTACTTGCGAGCCCTTACAACAGCCTCAAGTAAATTTGAAAACCATTCCTCCTACTTCCAGAATCAGCAACAGTAACGGAGAACATTTAGCTCGGGATGCACAAGAGCAGGTCAACAAGAAGAGGGTCAGAGGTCAAGCAAAAGTTTTGGAAGGTGTCCGAGAGCAGGAGAGGTTTGTCCGGCTCACTTTCTCACCATCGGGGACGACAGAGAAGAGAGGACGTGCACTGAACTACAAGAACAAAATTGACAGCAGCAACGAAGACTTCCTGTTGCACGACTTGGAAGGAAACCCCACGGGCTCGGAGTCCGGCATCGAGGTGCTGGATGTTGAAGACCCTTGCGACACAATCGTGGAGAAAATTAAGGCCGTGTCCAGCAGCAGTTTGCCTGGGGAGGTCAAGCTGCAGTGTGTATCCCACCTCCTGGCCACCTCCTCCTTCCGACAGCCAGAGAAGCGCGCAGTGACGCTTCGTGACTTCCGCCGAGCTCGAAACGCCGATACCAGCTTCCGGTCGCAGGTTGTGGGCCGGCCGAGACAGAAGGATGGTCGTCTTCTCAGTTACAGGGCTGGCCGAGACGACGAGCGTTCACTATGGGTGGGAAGAGGCCACGGGGACCCATCTCCTCTCAGCGATGATGCTGCAGGAGGACAGAAGTACAGGCAGAAGAGTGAAGCCACCATTAAGACTAGGAGACTGGCTGAACCAGAGAAACTCCCGCTTGGTGAGAGACCAGCCAGTGCGGTGGCCAAGCTACGCCAACGGCTGGCTCGGTCACTTATGGACTTGGACATAGCTGATGAGGACAGCATCCACACTGGCCATAACACCTCCGACGAAGGGGTTTTCATGACGTCCGGAATGAAGGCCAAAAGGTTTTCCTATGACCCTGCTCTGGCACCTAGCTACCAGTTCCGGCAGATACCTTCTCCTGAGCTTCGACGGAAATCCCAAGATGACATCTTGGATTTGGCGCGTTCAGGTCAAGGTCACAGTGCAAAAATGACTTTTCAGAGGCCTTTGGGGGATGGTTCGACATTACTTCCATGGCTAGAAGATGACATAAGGCCATCGAGAAGGAAATACTTCGGATCACACGGCGACCTTTTGGACGTTGCCAAATCGTCTCTTCCTAAGCCCTCGCCAGTGAGATTGGGAACCCAGAAGAGCCCCTCACGATGGCGTCAGAACATTGTTGTTGACGCCCCAGATCTTCCCAGCAAAGGCCACCAGCAGGCAAGGGACTTCATTGCCCCGTCCTTCTTGCAGCCAAGTACCTCGCTTACGAACATTGGGTTTAACATTGACGCTGCTGTCAGCTTTGCCCAGTCAAGCCACAGCAGCAGCGATGACATCCACCCAGCAGCCTCCAAGCTCAGAGATCAAGACCCTGAGCATGCGAAGACTCGAAGACTGGAAACTTTCAGTGAACAATCCTACAATGCCTCAGCAGATTCTCTTCTCATCAGGTTTGTTAACTCTCATCAGGGATTTTGTTTTAAAGCTCTTTCAAAAAATAACTTTTCCTCTGTGATTGGGCAAGAAAATGAGCTCTGAAGATTACGTTTTTCTAAAACTTTCTGTTCAAGGATCCTGTTATATCGGAATATACCTTGTTATCCCTGTTTTCTGTAGAATGTGATAAGAAAGGGTTACCTTCTGTGCATGACCTAAGTCCAAAACATAGCCTTTAGATGTTCACTTTAACAGCACAGTATCAGATAATATGATTCTTTTCTAATCTTTGCTCAATTTTTTAACCGAGACAATGATTTCACAGATTATCTGATGAAGCAGACATGGAATATATGAGCCAAAATGAACTCGAGTCAAGCCTGAAGAGATCTCATCAGATACTGAAGGTAATGTCAACAAACCTTTGTATGTAGCATATTATTCTAAATGATGGTGCAATTTGAATGTTTGAATTCAATGCTGCTGTACATTCAGTGTCCAAATACTCATGAGTATGCAAGTATGTAGTAAAATAGTTGCAGGCGAACAATCAGTATCAGCAGTCTGGCACATGCATTTCCCTCATTTTCACAGGCTACAGAAGAGAAACTTGTCAGAAGACAGCAAAGTTTTGACCAAGAAACTTACACCAACCAGAATCCAGAAGTACCACTTGACACTAAAGACTCAGAAAGTTCAGGGACTGAAAGCAGTGAGGACAGCAGTGTCCCTCCACAGATCCTGACATCCCAAGATTTTGATCCTGATGGTGAAGAATCTGCCAGCCAGTGGATGCATCACACCTTTGACCTCATGAGGTCAGGGGATTTGAAAGCTGAGCTGGACTGGGATGCAGATGTCAGTAATATGTCTGACCATTGGTCAGAAGGCAGGAAGAGAGGTCAGTGCTTATTTCCCTGACAAATTTACAATTGTTAAAAGATATTTAAAAAGATAATATTTATATTTTAATTTATTTATAAGTATATTTTCCCCTGAGTTTTATTTCTTCAAAGAACAAGCACTTTTTTTTATTGCTGTTAGTATTTTAACACCTACTTACATTGACTACCTGGTTTATCAAGGCATGTAAAATGGGGTGAAAGGAGAGGATTGGGCTGTGGACCACTTACACTTCACTATGGCCATTAGGCTCTTTATCTATACTGGAATAGATAGTTTCTAGCAGGTTACTGTGATTTTTTTTTTCTTTTTCAGGTCAGAGTTTTTCTGGACCAGACTTTTTCTGAAATGATGTAGGCTGAATGGTGCTCATCCACATTGACATAAAGAAGTGTTCATTTGCACTGCAGTGAATATAAGCAATTCATTTTAAAAACCCTTCATTTTTTTTAAAATGCCTTCATTTTTTAAAATGCCTCCAGACGTGCTCTTTGCATGAAGACTACTAAGTGACAGTTCTGCTGTTAACAAGAAGAATGAAAACAAATTAATGCATTGCAAATTACTATAAGAAACTTTTATTTTTATCATCACACAAGACATTTTCAATAACAGCATCTGACTCAAGGGACAAACGTTGTGCCTGCATTTATTTTGCTATTTCTCTTTGTGTATATAAATATACTGTGACACTTTAACCAACACATGAATTTTAATCAAGACATTTATGGATAATACTAATGTTCCTGCGCACCTGAGCCATTTGTACTCAGAAGATCAGAGGCTTACTTATGATGACAGAAAATGTACAAAGGAAATACAGCATTGCAGAGTTTTGTTTTACATCATAGACTTCCAAACAACAGACAAAATGTTTACATTTTACTTGATTTGATTCTGCAACAAACTGAAAACACTCTTTTTGGAGCTTTGTGTGATGGCCAGTGCAGCATTTTCTATATGACTTTATCCTCATGACTAGCCCATCATTAGCACCAAAGCAGATCTTAATTTGATTTTCAAAAAATTTGAATTGGCAAACAAGAGAGGCAGGAACTCCAAATGTCACATAAAAGGACATGCATGTTAAAACATAAACATGCACTAACGAATAGTGATAAAAGCACTATATCGTGTTTCTTTTTCATTCCACCAACACTATCTTTCTCAGGCACAGTACATGTGATTTCTGCAACACACTTTGTTTACATGCATCATGCAAAGATCTGTGAAGTAACAGATAAAATACTGTCAGTTCGCTATGGGTTACTGAGTATATTTTATTCGTTTTTAAGATGGAATGTTTCATCTATTGCTACAGTGCAGACACGATTCTAATCTGATGTATCGGTGGCAAACATTTTCTAATCTTATTTCTAGCCACGAGCACACAAAATTATGGCAAAATCAAGTTAGTTATTTGTTGTTCGCTTTTTGCCACCACCCCAACCAATGCTCTTGTTCACTGGTTCTGTGCGCCATGAGATTTTTTCTCGATTATTTTTATTGGGATCGGAGCCGACCTTGATAGGGGGCAGCACTGTCGTCTGACCTGAAATAAATAAATAGATCAATAAAGCATAAACATTTGGAGAGACTTCATGAAAAAATATTTGCATTACAAAAAATGACCTTTTATCATTCTAAAACAGTCAAATTTAAAAATAAGTATAAGCTAAAACGAAAAAAAATCCCAGAATAAGTGAATATTAAAGAATCATTTAAAAGAAATGATGATTATTATTAAAGAAATATTTTTAGAATAAAGGGAAATATTAAAAAGGTAATAAGATGGTCAGAATATTAACATATACTTTCACAGCACTTTATATAAAAAAAAAGATACAATAAGACCTCTTAACATATGCGCACACATGAACAGAGGAGAAATGTGCGACCTAATTGTTTAGATACCTGACGTCACTTGTGTCAAAGCATAACATATTTGTTCGCTAATTGACCCAGCTGTTGAATGAGTGCCTGACCCCTAAGAGGGTTAGTAAATGGAAATAATTTAGGCACTGCCCTCACAAAAATGGTGGTCCCAAGGCCCTATAAATTTCACTTCCCAACAATGGACTACCTTTACCTCATTCACACTCACACAAACAGAGAAGAAAATAAATGAAGAAAAACTAATTTAAAAACTTCACTGGTACTTGACAATGACGATGAATCTCCACTAATGCTGTGTCGATGGGCCTGCTGATACAGCTGAAATCTGCCAATGTTACTGGCCGAATCAAACTCTGTTAAATCTGGGCTTCGCTGGAAATAAGACACATGAACGAAAAGTTGCTTTAAGACACAAAATGTAAGGATATTCATGAGTATGCAATATAAGCACATGCAACCACTGTGTAACAATTTCACAATTATATCCATGAACACATTACAGTTAGCTATAAACAAGAGGCACTTAAAAAAACTAATCACACGCACCTGGTATCGAGGTTGCTGACGTGACAAATCTGAATCAGATGAGGTTAGTGTCATTACATGTTCCCCTGCATGTGATCCGGGGTTGATGCGAGAGCTGGAAACGTCAAAATCTCCCACCTGTGTATGCAGCCACTCATACGTGCGACCTTTTTTCGTCTGAACCTCTGCCTGCTTTTCCAATTCTCTCTGCTGGGCTTCTTCTTTTTGTGCTGAAAACAAAATTCATGTTCATGATTTCCTGTTCATGATTTCCAAACCATCACACCTCTTGCTAATCAAAATTCTTTCAGCTCTTGTATTGTCAGTTGTAGCTGGCCTTGTAGCGTTATTTCATGGTAGCACTCTGCCAGTTAAACCATGATATCAAAATTAGAATAAATCTCATAAAAATTGTTCAAGAAATGCCTTTGAATAAAGAAACATGGGTACCCTGAAAATATTCCTTGCGAGGTAAGACATGTGCAGGTGGAGGTCGCACAGAATGGACATTTGAAATTTCTTTTAACTTGTGGAATAATTTCAGCCTCTGATGTGGATCTGTAACATTAAATCAAACAGCACTAATAGTTAAAGAAGCACTTCAACATACTTATCCATGATAGAAACTGCCAAAGCTGTATTTTACGTAACACTCAGTTCAAAATCAACACAATTCACTACAGCATTTTGGCAATAAATCTACAATCAGTGATTGTTTAATTTCAATACTCTATTTCTGCACTAATTAATGCTTGAAACAAAAGAACAACAACAACAAAATCAACTCCACTCTATACAAGGTGAAATTTGGAACTTATAAATATTTACTCATAAGTTCTTAAAAATATTCAAAGTTCAACCGAAGTGGATAACAAGAGCCACCACTGTTACATGAGAGCTTGAAGTCAGGCGGCGGTCACGGTGCACAGGGCCACTTAGGACCACGAACATGTCCGCGTTTAGAGCAGTCAAGGTCGCTACCTGCTCGCGCCTTTGTTCTCACGATCATGTACTGGCAACACACACACAGTCAGGCGCGCACGCTTTCATAATTTTCGGAAGCTTGAAAACATATATTATTTCGAAGGGGCAACTTATATATTTTTTAGAGAAAAAAAAAACGTTTCAAGTCTACATTACATTGGTTTAGTAATTGGACAGATTTGTTTTCACACGAAGAGATTATGGTTTTAACATTTTTCTATTTTTCCTTTCGGACGCTGCAGAAAAGTGTTTACTGTTTTTTTTTTCAATGCAAACTGCAGCCGTATATTTAAAAAACAATAGAGCAAACAGGACTATCTGGCTTGTGTTTGATGGAAGGACATGCGAGTGAACTCGATTTCTGTTCAAAATAACGTTCCAGAAATCGAGCTCTCACTCGGCCCATGTGGAGGATCGTGCTGTTCAGGTTTTCTGAATATAATTTCCAGTTCCCCCACCGTTACCAGCGGAGATGTTGGGGCGGCCAACCTATCGTTTGCATGACGCATCTGACAGCAGGTTCTCTCTTACAGTTCCTTCTTGCTTTCCCGTAATAATTTCTTTACATTCTGGACACACTTTCTTTTGTATCTTTTTAGCAAGGTAACCATCAATATAAGTTAAAATTTTGTCCTCATGAATCGATAGTTTCTCGACAGAGCTATTAAAACTATATCGGGAGATTTCAAATTCGTTTAGCTCACATCATGGACGTGTATTAGGATATTAGTTTGTGCTCACATCTTGCGTCAGAAATCGCTGGAGTGCGCTGATGTTGCTCAGCGTCAAGAGAAAGTGATCTCCGCCTTCGATGCAGTTTTTTTCTTGTACTTTGCATGATGATACCATCCACCATCACCTGGTGAAAGAACTGAAATTGCCGTGGACTTGGATTATCTCCATGTCTTCCTTTTCCTGGTATTACAGAAAAGAGGTTTTCTATGCAGACTTGATTTAGTCCGCTAGTGTGGAGGAATTTAACCTCATTCATTTTGCGATCATCCCACAGTTGAAGCAGGCTTTGTACAGCAATTTTCCATCCAATAATACAGGATGAATTGCTTTTAAGTTGACAGCCATGACAAAATTTAGAGCAAGTACTCTATGTCACCCGACTTTTCCGAGATGGCATTACGCATCGTTCGGCTGCTAAACTTGCTAAGGCTGTTAAGCGCATTAAACAGTTGATTAATGCGTTCAACAAAGAAAGCAGTCTCAGAGGCCTCTTCTTATAACATCGGATACCATTGGTGATATTTCAACTTCAACACTGTGCGATAGAACCTGAAAGGCAAACTTTACCCAAAGGGCTGAACAACCTGGCAACTCTAGGTGTTTTTCTGAGAGGCGTGGAACCATTCGGATTCAGTTCTTGCTATCCATTCTGAAAAAATATTTTATGTATTTCGGTGGATTGGGTACATCAAAGATGTTTGGAACCTCGCATCAGATCAGCCGGCAGTCTTTGTTCACGATGTTCATGACATATCTTGGTTCAAAATGGTCAAAGTAGAGAGCACATTTCGCATGGAAATACGATGCCGGCAGTCCCGACAGATTGCTTCACAGGCACTTCTGCACCCACTTCTTACATCTTTAGAAATGACAACACAAGACTAGTGAAACTTCTAAGCAGAAGTATATGTGGCAAACTAAAGATAAAAGCAATTTGTTAAATCTTCTAAGGAAAGGAAATGCTGTTAATTCACCTATTTTCGTCTTTCACAAAAGAAAACAATTAAAAACCTTTAGTTTGAGAGTTGTGACAACTAGGCGCAGCACCAAGTACCAGCAAGTACCACCAGGTACGCGCAAACACTGATACTAGTAACAGGAGGGCGTGGCCGCGATCACATACAAGTCAGGGTAAGTGGTCGCTCTTATTATCCTCTTTGATGCAACAGAGTCAGTCTTTTATTTCAAAAAGTGCCAGAAAGGATATCCAAATTATTAACATCTCTTGTTTCACCATCCAGTTAGTTGATAGCACCACTAACTTCCCCTCTTCATGGGTTTCCCATTCCTTCACCCTTTATTATTGTCACTGCACTCTCTATTTCATGTTGATTGACATGAGGCATGGCTGAAGACAGACAGGCCTGTAGGGGTACACAGAAGGCAGTTGCTGGTAAAGCAAGCAAAAGAAGAACTGGCTGGTTGTCCACTAGGAGTGTTATTAATGGCAGCACAGGACTGGCCCCCATTGGCAAGCCTTCGCCACCAGTGTCTCATTGTGTCCCCGTGATGAGAGGTACTAGCAAGTTGGCCCCACAGGTGGGCCGCCTTGCTCCAGATCTGGTTAGGGGAAGGATGATCATGATGATGACTCTCTGTTTGATTCTCCTTATCCCTAAGGGTAGGTAATTCCTTAAAAAAAAGCTTCAAGCACATAAAGTGGCATAAACACTAACCCAGTTTACTGATTCTTTTTCTTCTTTCTGCATTGTATTTCATCTTCTTGGCCCTCTGCAGCATCAGTTCTGCTGTTCGGCTGTCTTTAAACCCCCTGATGTATACATGAAAAATATGACAATCAATCAATGTCTGTATATAGCACAGCCAGAATGGCGATTTGTCTTTGGTTCACACAAGAACAGTTACAAACAGCAAGTCACATAATTACACACACATACCTGCACATGTACATAAACACACACAAGAACAGTTATATAAACAGCATTTCACAAGATCACACACACACATGTACTGTGAAAGCTGAAAATGTCTGGTAAAGACACCACAAAGATAGTTAAGTGTTGAGAACATACCAAATCTGAGTGGGTCAGCAGCACATTTTACACTTTGCTTCTTCTGTCTCCTTCCCAGCCTGGTGTTCAGGCCCCTCCATATCTCCCCTGTATTACTTTCTGTAAATTGCTCTTTTGTTTTTGTTTCTCTATTCTATTCCACATGTTTTAACCTTTGCCCTGAAATCCTTCCCTTTCTTAACACGTCTCCATGCATAACGTTGAACATTTCCATGATATTTTCTATCCATCATCTTCAACGGAAATGAAGACAATATAACATTTTTTGGCGATTCCCGCTTTTGATAATCTTCAGATGACAGCTTTGTGTTTCAAGCACACAGTCAAAGCTTCTTTTCCTCATTAGCTTCAGCTTCAGCAATATATACCAAACTGTTCACTAACATTCATACTAGCATAATGACCTTGACATCAGAAATAATCTGTTGAAAATTATATTTATATTTATCATTTTTCTTAATGTTTTAGATAATCATTAAATTGTACAAATCTTATTGCATTGTGTTAGCTGACCTCGTGAAAAGGGATTTTTCAGACTCAACTGCATTCCTGTAATTCACAGGATAGGATTGTTTAATGTGTAATTCTGACTGCTATTGCTTTAATATGGAGTGACCAAATGTCCCCAAAAGACTATAGTTTCAAACTGGGCCCAATATGGTAAAGCCATGAGGCCTGTAAGCCCTGATATTAAGTGCATGCAATGCCAGCTTTGTTGACAAAGAAAAGACATGTTAAGATTCTTCAAGCTGACAGCTATAAGCAGTTACTTGGATTTTGCATCTAAAAAACCTCAGTCCTTAATGTCTTCCTGCTCACCACTCTTCAGCTAATTTCTCCTCACGACGAGATCGTCCAGTTGGGGCAGCCTGAGAATCCTCGCAGCTCATCACTGTTGATGGTGGTCGTGGTATCTGCCTGGCCTGGAGGTCACTCACAGGAGTCTCAGTGCGGTACCAGGCCTGGCTTGGTAGACCGGGAGGTTGTGCTAATGCAGTGTCAGAGCCAGGGGCCAGATGCAGGTAAGGCACTGGTGGTAAGGGCGGCTTTCCACTGGCAGACCCTGGTGGGATTTGGGCTAGGACAGGATAGCTGAAATAAAAGACATTGTGCTGCTGAGTACAAACCTGCCATGTCTGCCTATGGACTTTCTTCAAATTTCCAATAACTATGATCTCTGCAATGGCTAGAAAAAAAGACGATATCATTGTGTTCAGATAGCAGACAGTCAAGAAATATGTACATGTACTATAAAATTTATATATTTTCTGATCTGAATATTATGTAGTTGGAGAGTGTATTCTAAAACATGGACTGGTAGAAGAGATTTATGTAAGGAAGATGTGCACTATACTGATATCTATCAAACCTGGATGGAATCTGGGGACTTTCCTCTGGCCTCCATCCTTTCTCCAAAAGATCCTGTGGAAAAATATTGACCACTCATAAGCTACACTCATTGCTTACAGTTAGATTGCATTAAAAAAAATCATTTAAAAAACCCAAGGGTAAAAGATCCTAAAGGGAAAGGAATCATAATCAGATACCACTCTTTATGAAACTTAAAGAAAATTAGTAAAAAACAATTCACATAAAAAAAATTTAGTGATCACCTCTACTTGTTTTCAAACTTTTATGATGTATCTGTTGTATAGCATGTGTGCTTAAGATTTAAAAGCCTTGAACTTTCACAATAATATTATTTCCATCACAATAAATAAAGAATGTATTCAAACTGTGAAAATTGCTGCGGTGAAGTCAACAAAGTCTGTGAATTGCTTTTTTTAAGTGCTAAGGTGTTAGTTATTACTGGCCATCAGCTGTGTTTACCTTATCACATAGTATGTTTACCTTTTAGTATGTTTACCTATTCACACAGTATATTTGTCTTATCACAATTTCTTTATCTTGAAGTATTTTTATCCAGTAAAGTCTCAAAATTTATACTCCACCTACTTCATCAACAGAAAACTGTTCAAGATCAAGAAACCCATCAATATCAAACTGAAGTCCATCCATCAGATCGTCCAAATTCTCAAAGTTGTCATCACCTGAAGATTTCCTGTGCAATGAAAATAAGAAGAATGAAGCTGTCTGTTTGCAATGCTCATGGTTTCTACAAATGGATGGATGGGCAACTGGTTTGATTAATGAATAAAGAAATTCACAGGAATAGATACAAAGAAGTTGTGGAAGATGCAAAGAAGGCAGTACACACTGGTCAACATCTGGGTTTTAAGCAGTACTTCACTCCTCTGAAGTGAGAGATGAGCTAGATTCTTTCAATAGCAGGGGTTAGTTTCCTATGAGATCTGGAGAATAATTCATACGTTAACTTCACTAAATGTGGCATGAGTAGTTTATTTGCTACCGGAGTCCAGTGACTAAACTCATTTTCGAAACCTCACATGTACACATGCCAAAAAAACTGTCTGGAGGTTGAGGCAAAAAACTTGGGCTGAAGGTTAGACCCGACTTAAGAAACATAAAACCAACATTAGAACTCCAACAGTATCCGCGGTGATGTTGCTTGAGGCCAGCTTCCATTGTCTGTTGGATGTCTCATGAAGCAAAAGGTCAGATGCATCCAACTGTCCACCAACTCCTCGGATATCTTTATCATGGAGGAGTGGCTTTTGATCCAAGTCTCTGGCTTCACTTCTCGTTATGTCTGTATGGTGCATGGTGTCTGCATATTTTTCTTTCTCAATCAGGGGTGACTGCTGCATATATCAGAAAAAGTTTAATGCCAACAATTGAATAAGAAAGATATAAAGAAAACACAAATAAAAAATGTAACAGCGATTTTAATTATTGTAAATGGTTTTCTGAGAAGAATTTCAAAGAAATAAGATTATTTTTACCTTTATGCTGGACAGCTGTGAAGAATAATATCTGGTTTCAAGGGAAGTGTTTCTGGCTTCACCAGATAGGTTCAAGGCTGGAAGAGTTATCTTGGGACTAGAATTTTTATCAGATGAGAAAGTAGCATGCTCCTGGCTCCTATGGCTTACTACCAGGGGAGGTGACTGGCAATGCTGGCTGGTGTCCAAAGAACATTCAGCTGTGCTTGGACTTGAATCATTCTTCCCACGCAAGGCCATCTCAAACTTCTCTTTAGCTGTGACAGAAACTGAAGATGGTTTCCGAGGGGAAATTGCTGTGGTATTCAAACCTGTCATTTTAAGATTTCCCTGGCTTTGATGAACAGTAGCTGCCAGTTTCTCTTGAGACCTTTGCACCAGAGTTTTAGAATTTTTGTTCTCTGGAGAAGAAAGGGAGATTTCTGCAGCACCAAGATCCATATTTTCTGGCTGCTGTACCTTTGACAGCTCCATTGATGTGGAGCTGGATGACCTGGGTGTCTGTGGAGCAAAAGGAATATTGACCGACGCCAGTTCTCCATACTCATGGGTATACCGATGCTCCACAGCTATCTTAAAGGACTTATCACAGAAGTTGAAATAGGCATCACACATGTGGAAAGTTCCCTCACTCGTCCAAATTCTGAAAAACCAACAACATCAGGAGAAGAAATTGTGAACAAATATGCTCACAAATCATGTGTAATAGAAAACCTACATCATCATTATGAATATTGATACATACCAATATATTTATCACCAACTATAGTGCATACATCTCCATTCCCACTTGTGGTGACAAAGTGACTGTACCTGCTATCCCTGTCCCTAGTCTGTTTGAGATCCTTGTGGAGAAGGGTTTGCTGAAGGCATGTGATCTCAAAAGAGGTCGCTTTATGTACAAGCAGTGATACACCAGAAAGGGTCCTTACAGTTTCACTATTCAAACATCTCAGCAATGGCAACTCACTTTTTGCTTTTGTGCTGCAAAGAAAGCAAAAGTTTAAATGAATCACAGAGAGTATGAGTGATTGTTATTTCATGGTTAAAAGCTCACAAGAAATGGACTAGTTTCTTTCCCTTCTATAGTGCAAAAAATATAATAATGATAATAATAAACTTTAAAAAAAATGCAATTTATTTTTACATTTCTGCTCTAAAAAAACGGAAGCCTTAATCTGATGTTAGAAGTTTGCTTTGAAAATGGAGAAAATTAAGAAGAATATCACTTTTAAAACACTGTCTTCAGTTTAAATACAGCAAGGCAATTAACCACTACACTGGAGTAAGTACTCATACAATTATCATAAATATCTGACCACTGGTATAATAATTTGACCAAAATAAATTTTTAATCAATACAAAGTAAAGCACTATCCACTGGTACCTTATATTTTCCTCATCCATAGCAACATTTCCTTGCAAATTTAAGTCTTCCAGCTGAAAACAAGCGGAGAGAGCTGGAAGAACCTGTGATGAGTCTGAAAATCATCAGGAAAAGGAACACTAAGCAAGCACAGTTTAAGAGTACTGATTATTGTGTCAAATGTTTTTTTTTTTAAGTTGAGGGTCACTAAAAAGACCCTCTACCTTTCTTCAATAAAAAAAAGTTGACAAAACTTCAACGAAGCATGAAATGTTCAATCTTCCCTCTCACTAGATCAATAAGTTATCTCAAAAGCTTAAAAATGAGACCATAATAATTATTTTCACATGACCTCCCCATAGTGCAACAATGCCAACACATTTTAATTTCCCCCTTACACTTTTTCTTTTATTTATCTTTTAATTTTTTTTGTCCTTATATATTTTGGTGCTCTTCAAAACTGCACTGCATCTGAAGCTTCTACACAGGCATGGTTGAAATCAACATCATTATTTCTTGCTTACTGAATGTCATGGCACAGGTAAATCAGGTCCTGAAGGTGCATGATGAATTTGTTCAAGCTTACCAACAATTTGATTCACAGCAAGGTCCAAGAATTTCAGAGTGAAAAGTCCATAAGAAGGCCCCTTCAGCTCTTCAATGCTACACAAAAAGAAACATGGTATTAGCTTTTGGATCTTTCAGCATAAAGGGCACATGTTTCTGTGACTCTCTGAGATATAAGCCATGTAAATAGATCAGAAATTGTTTTATAAAGAGAGGTGGATGTAGTCGCCCCTCCCATACATCGTCATGACAACCAGGAGTAGGGAGAAGACGGAAAATAATGCATGATTCACATCAATGGGCTGAACAATAACTAATGAGATATGGGCTATTAAGTCCAATATTTACTTGATTTTATCTTTGCTGCTTAACGTGGAGAAAATGAGAATCGTTTCAATTTATAAATAGAGGCTTTATGTATTACCTAAACATAATTAAATCAAAATGACAGAAAGTTAATATAAAGCAAATTCTTTGAACAGTAACACTCTAATTTAACTTAAAACAAGTCTTCAAGCCTGCAGACTGAGGACATTTAAAAACTAAACCCACACATCTGAATGATGTAAAGAAAACTAAAGTCTGTTGACACATTATGAAGTCACGGTCGTTTGAGAAACTCACACATTCTGACTGAGGTCAAGGTGAGTTAGAAGAGGAAGCCATATGGCTGACAAGTCCACGTGAGGTCCAATGCTGTTTTCCCTCAATATCAGTCTTTGGAGGAGCACTTGATTCTGCAGATCTGGCATCTGCAACCACCATTCATTCAAACAAAATTCTCTATGGAGCCTTCTCTTGGCCAAATTAGTTGAGCCGAACACATAGTGTCACTGTGTTTCTCTTAGCGGCGGCTCACAGCAGGACACGTACGTGGGGTCAGATGCAAGGCTATTTTTATCCTGTTCGCGGGGTAAGGTCGAGGCCTTCTTTCGCTGACTTAGCAATGCTTGACGTCATGCCCGTGCTACGTCAGCTGTTTCTCATATATAACTTGCACACCAGTCTTAGTTTGCTTTGTGTGTGTCACAAAGATAAATATTTCGATTTTCAAAATAAAACACAAAGGACCAGATAAAGATATTTTTAAAAAAAATACAAATATCCAAACATTTCTATTGACTTTTCTGAGATTTCATGGTGATCAGAGCGCCTGAAAGACTCCCAGTTTTGCTGGATTAAATTTTCCTGTATGTTACAACAATTCTTCTTTAACAAATCTAGAAAAAAAAGTATCAATATGTCAATATGTGTAATCATTCTTTCTTGATGACTGCAATGTATGATGGATGCTGCTCTAATATTCTGAACCTCAATATTATAACTGCAATGATGCACTCTGTTCTAATATTCTGGACTTACCTCTGAAAGATTATTAGATGAGGCATCCAACTCCAACAGGAGTCCAAGTTTCTCTACTCCTTTGATAGCAGTGAGGTAGTTGCCTGAGAGATCTAAATGCTGTATTGTTGGGCAGAGGTCAAGTCCCTCAGTACTCACTAACTGATTGTTGGACACCAGTAGTGTATGCAGATGCCGAAGAGGAGACAGTCCATCTGCAGCCAAATATTCAAATGTTAATTCAAAATGCTCATGTTTTATGTGCTTGCTAGTTTCTTTGACTGCTTTAATCACTTCAGCTTGCCATTTACTCAGAGCATTTGCATTTTTTCTAAGAAGAATGAAGACTGCATAGTAAGTCTAAATCTTTGCAATCTCTTGAGTCTTCCTCCATTTGAGAAAAAAAGAGGGAGTGAGCAGGCACGACAAATCTTGACATAAAATAAATGACAAGGGTTGATTCTGAGATACATTTTTTTTTCAATGTGTAAACATTAAATAATCATGCAGTTAGAAGAAAAATTCTGATTCTCAGTAGAGATATAAAGGAAAAATAAAATGCCAGGACAATGTAAATGGGTCAAGGGGTGGCAGGGAGATCGTTAGTGTCCTTGACTTTCAAACCCAGACTTTGCTGATTCCAGTCTCACTTGGGCTGTGATTAGAATGTTCCCCTCCCCCTCCCCATCCAGCAAATGGATGACTGATAAAAAGTGGTAGAAGGAGAAGACTGGGCTTGTCTTCTATACGCCATGGCCTTGACACAGTGAGCCACTTACAGTTCATTTTCCCATTCATGGCTACTAGACAATGGGAACCTTTTTCATTATTGATGTGAAGCCATTAGACTAAAATCATAAAGTGTCGTTTAATCTTATTAGATCAATGTCACAAAGTCCCTCACCTAGCTGAGTCAGTTTGTTATGAGCAAGGTTCAGCCAGCAGAGTCTTGTGCAGCTGTCTAGACCATGAATGCTAGTCAGCTTGTTGTGGGAAAGGTTCAGCATGTACAGGTTGTTCAGATCCTTCAGATCCACAAATTCTATGAGGTTTTCCTGCAAGTAGAAGCCTTGACTAAAGACCACATATCAGGAGCTAGAGATTTCCACTGATCTTTCTTTCACCTCTATTGCTATGCTCCAATAGCAGCTGCTTTCAATCCAAAATATTCGCAAGCTCAGACCTACTTTCTGACTAGACAACATACATGGAATGTTGAAAGGTTTAGCACATTTCATCCAGCATTTCTCACACAATAAGGCTAAATTAACAATTACAGGTGTTGCAGTTTGCAAAGGTGTGGCTTTTGATACCTGTACATCAATGCACTGCAGCTGCTGACACTGTGACAGATGCTCTAGAGAGATAATGCCACATCTGGTTAACTTTAAGTGTTTTAAGTTTAAACATCCTTCTAGTGTGGACAAAGAATGGCCTGGAAGATCACATAATTCAAGAGCTGTCACCTGCAACATTACAACAACCATCAAAACATAAGTTACTTTTCATTGTGGAGACCTGTTTCCCCCCTCAAAAAAAAACCAAACAACAAACTAAAACATTAAGCAATCTTGAATTCTCAGATATTATCTTCTCCTCTTATGCTATGTCTGGTTTGAGAAATTGTACTTAATGATTAATCTAGAAAATCAAGATCTTGCTACTGCTGTTGCAGTTTCATACATTAACATGTAAATCCCAGTGTGTTAGATAAGAACTTCAAACCTGCCATGAACATCTGTTACCTGCTCTTCAGCATACATTTAAACAAATGTTATCTACATTTATCCAGTTACCAGTTCTTAAGAAATTCAGATTCAGTAATAACCATTCGCACATACCTGTACATCTGCAGATAGACACTGCATGTATCTGCATGTGTGTGATTTCATACATACACCATAGGTACATACACACAGGCACAGAACAATACTGTAACACTTTACCTGTCGAAGGGAGGGTACTTTCCCGGCTGCAAGAATAGTATTCTCTAGCAATGGAGGCAGTTTCTTGGAAGAAGAAGGTCTTCGAGGTACCTTTTTTCTCCTGACATTTAACTTTTGTTTCCAAGGCTCATTACTGACCTTACTTTGTGAACAAACAACAAACAAAATTTATTTGTGGTAAAAACTCTGGTGTCAGGAGAAACATTATGTGACATTAACATTATTCATGACATAAGCAGCAAAGGAGATGTGATGTTTTCATCAAAAAAAAAAAAAAAAAAAAAAAAAAAGATCTGAGTGAAAATCAACAAAGCTTGTTGAAAATAACGCTGTGCAGCAAGAAAGTCAAACCTTGTTGCTCCACCTACCTCCATGGCAAGCAGATTTTCATCCACTTAAGACGACAAGACTCAATCTGCTCAGCAAGAAGGTTGAACTTTTCAACATTTTCCTTTTCTGAAGACTCATCATTCTCCCTGCATCCCTTCTCTTTTTTCTCTTTGTCGTCCATCAGTCTTATTGCCTCTTCTTCCACTGCCTTCTTTCCTTCTTCTTTCAACTTCGCCTCTTCTTTTTTCCTCTGTTCTTCCTCTTCTCTCTGCTTGTACTCACATACTTTTTCTTTCTGTTTTTCTGCTTCTTTTTGCTTGCATTCTTCCTCTTTCTTCTTTATATTTTCTTCTTCTAGTCTTCTTTTTTCCTCCTCTCTCTGCTTTTTTTCTCTTTCTATTCTCTGTTTTTCTTCTTGTATTCTCTTTTCTTCTTCTTCTTTTTTCCTTTTCTCTTCCTCTTTCTTCCTTTTCTCCTCTTCTTTCCTTTTTTTGTCTTCCTCTATTTTTCTCTTCTTTTCTGATTCTTCCTCCTCCTTCTTTCTTTTATCTTCCTCTGCTTTCTTCTTTCTTTCTTCCTCTTCTTTATGCTGTCTCTCCTCTTCCTGTTTTCTCTCTGCCTCTCTTTGCATTTCTTCTTCTCTTCTTCTTTCTTCTTCCTCTCTCAGTTTTCTTTCTTCTTCCTCTCTCAGTTTTCTTTCTTCTTCCTCTCTCAGTTTTCTTTCTTCTTCCTCTCTCAGTTTTCTTTCTTCTTCTTCTCTCAGTTTTCTTTCTTCTTCCTCTCTCAGTTTTCTTTCTTCTTCCTCTCTCAGTTTTCTTTCTTCTTCTCTCTTCAATTTCTCTTCTTCTTCGATTCTGAAATGAAATTAAAAAGTGATCTTAATGAGATATGTACATTAATGCTGACTTCCTACTTTGAATGTCTACATTTTATGGCTATTTAGTATAGGGAATTGTCACAAAGTATGTTCAAAAAAGGTATCCATCAACAAATGCCTGTAAATTAACAATTTGAGGTAGAATTCAGTATTCAGTGCTGCTGCTTGTGGGAACAGACTTCAAAGGATTGATAGAAACATATATACATGGCACAAATCTTACATGCACTTTGCATGAACACATACACCCTAACATTCATTCACCAATTATTCTGGGGAAAAAATGCACACAGCTGAGGACAAATAAGGCAGAGATCAGCAAGATTTTTTATAATATAAAGCAAGAATACAGGTACCATTAAGTAGAGAAAGATATGAAAGAAAAGAGCAAAAGAAAGATATAACCACTGAAGAGTGATTTGTGATTTCAGAAAGCAGAATATCGTTCCTGATGCCAAGTTTATCACAATTCTACAGGTGAAAACTAACACATGGAAACCAGCACCACCGTTACATTACAAATAAGAGTCTCACCCCTCATGCTTGCTTATCACCTTTAGAAAGATGAAGTGGACCCTCAAATGTTCCTATATTTATATAACAATGGCTAGTGCTCAGTTCCTCCTTCTTGTCCCTTTGCATACCTTATCTTCTCTTGCTTCTGTTTCTGTATTTGTTTCTCAACCTCTTCTATCCGTCTTTTTTCCATCTCTGCTCTTCGTTTCTCCTTTTGTTCTGTAAGTTTCTGGCAGATTGTCTCATGTTGCTTTCTTGTTCTGAAAAAGTCAGGGTTGTCACAAGTGCAGAGACAAAAATATTTAACCAGATATTTTTCTTCTTGCTGGAAGGAAGCACACTTTTTTTTTTTTTACAGCTTGCAAAATCTACAGAGCATTTTAATCATATATTAGAAAGCAGCTGACCTGTATCCCCGGTACCAACGCTGAAGTGTAACAGCAGCCTTGGTGCTCTCCTGTTTGTATCGTTCTTCTTCTTCTTTTCTTAATATCTCCAGCTGGTGGCGTTCTGTGCTTATCTGATTAGTCAAGTGAGAAATTTCTGCCTGCACAAAGCAAATTACTTCTCTCTAAAGCAGTGATCAAAAAAGATTTTGGGGCAAGAAACCGACATACTGATCTTGACTGCCCATTAGCTGTGCATGCATGCACATGTCTGTCTGGATGAAGGTATGCAAGTAATGTGATGACAACATTTTTTTTTGTTTTTTGTTACATGCTTTTTTTTTCTATTGATTGAAATTTTTGTTTCTTTTATTTATTTGTCTCCAGCAACTTACCTGAACTTGTTTAAGATCTTGTTCCAAGATTTTTTGTCTCTGCTCTTTTTCTTTTTCAAGATTCTTCTCCATCTCCTGAAAAACAAAGCTACAAAATGTCTGAAATAACTAAATTTTAAAAAATATGTAAAATGTGCTATATATAATTAATATATAACTATAACAAGAATACATACTCTTCTTTAAACAAATAGTGCACCGAATGCATAGTACAACCCATCTTATTTCTATTCCCACCACTTTCTAAGCCATCTACTTTTCATTTTCAATTGTTTTCCATAAACAATTCTACTGTGTATTTAAGGTCAATACAATGCCTGATTTCCACAATTGTGAAAAATATATTGAGAAGCCAGGTCTGACAGCCTTGAAGTCCAGGCACAAGATTTAAAAAGAAAGCTGAAACCCAGGTAGAAGTGCAAGATCACGACAGAGCAACAGTCATGCTCTAGTACAAGTTCAGGACAGAAAGACAGTCAGCACTAGGACAAGAGAATAGAGAAACAGTCATGTTCTAGGACAAAAACAGGGCAGACAGACAGTCATGCTCTAGGAAAAGAACAACAAAATTCAACAGATGGAAATTGAGGGATCACTGTATTATTACAAAATCCCCATAACAGTGGAAATTGTGTTCATTCTTGTTTTAATTCTGTGTAGTGTGCTTAGATCTTTCTGTACCTCTTTACGAACAGCAAGGGCCTGCTTTTCCTTCTCCATTTCCTGTAGGATCTTCTCATGCTGCTCCTCTAGTACTAGCAACAGGTGTTCTTCTGCTGCTCGCTTGGTTTCTAGCTCCTAACAAGAGATTCACATTAAGCCTGCAACCTGCTGAAACTCTTAGGCTAGTGTTTCCATCTTAGCAGCATATTCCCAAACAAAGACCCTGTTCACGCCACTAAAGATCTGATCATTGCAATCAGATTGAAACTAAAGACACTTCAAATTTTAAAAATATGAGGCCTACAAAAAGTACAGGGCATTACAAATGACACCTATAATACTGCTGTAATGTAAGAGATTATAAGATATTCAGAGATTCTTGGAGGATCTGATTATGAATATAAATATGATGACGACATTAGCAACACTAGCAGAGATGAATGCCAAGCAGCACAAATAATTAAGAAAATTATATTAATTTTGTTTAAAATGTAAAGCAAAGGAGTTTGTTTCAGCTAAGCACAGTTTTAAACCATGCATCCTGAAAGCCATTTACCTAAACGACTGGTCTCACCAAAGTCTTCTCAACATCACAGGAAAATATTTCTAAAATTGCTTGACTCAAAGAAACGTCATCTCTACACAAAATATTTCTAACGGCAACATTTTCTTGCCTTCTTCAAGCGTAGTGCTCTCTCTTTGTAAGTCTCTTCAACAAGTTCCATTTGCTCCCTGAGAAAGTGACCAAACTGTAAAAGCACATTTGAGTGTGCCAAGACCACAGCTCCAGACACATCCTTCAATCCTGCAAAAGAAAATGCTGTATTTGTTGAAACTGAAGAACTTTCTAAATAACATATAAGTTAAAATGTTTTGTCTGCACAGTTTAGCTTTCGAACCTGAATTGCTTTCTTGGCAAAGCCATATGTACCTTATGTGTATTACCCTAGATCTGACAAATGAGGCTGGAAATGAAAAGAGATGAGAGTAAAAATCCAGACAGAAGGAATCCAAAAGGTGAGAGGCAAGGTGAATGCCTGTGAAGAAAAACCTAAATATGTGTGTGTGTGTTCATGTGAGAGAAAGGGGATAGGGAGAAGAGACAAAGATAATAAAGTTAAATACCAGGGTTAGTCTCAGATTCCTCAAATTCTTGATCTTCGATTCTCTCAATAATATCATTTCTCTCAGCTGCTGGTAACCCTCTTCCAAAAGACGCCTCATCCTCATGCCTGTCTTCCTGCCCTTGTTTGAAGTCTTCATCATCACTAATATCAAGCATCTCGAGTTCATACTGGTCATTCTCAATTTCCTCCAGAAGCTGAGGTGGTGAAGATGATAATGATAATAATAGACTTTGCACATCGCAGTATCATGCAACTGTGTTTGTTGTGCACTTAGTGACAGTTAAAGCAATTGTTTTATGAATATTTAACAATATTTTTAAAATAACACTGACAAATGAATGAAAACTAGGTAAATCATCCAAACAGTATGTGAAAATAAGGAAATATGGATATTAGTAAATAGGAAAGATATTTTTAAAATCTGTTAATGAAAGGTATGCATTTTAAATAAATGCTTAAATGGCCCAGCAGGCTTATGATTTATTGTCACAAATATTTTGATCACTTGAATAAAAGAACAGAAAATGAAAAAAGTGGGCAGATGGTAAGTGATTTGCGTGGAAGTGTATAGCAGGCAAACATTTTGCAAAGAAAGGATGAACTATTCAAGAGATTTATGCAACTATATGAAAACATAACTTATAGCCTCTTTCAACTGTAAAAAAACAAACACTACTGTATATATAGCTTCAGGGAGTACCTTTGATTTGAACTCATCTACACTAAGCCCCCTTTGCTTAGCTGCTTCTTCAATCTCTTTCCAGTCATCATATGGAACCAGACTACAGCATGGACCTGTGACATTGAAAAAAAACCAACAGTTATGAGTATAAATATTTGAAAAAAAAGTTGCAAAAGAAATTATCTCTCCCCCCACCACATCCCAGAAAAAAACGTTTGAAGGTAGTGTTTGAAATAACATGAAATACCCATGATTTCTTGGGTGTGAGAGTGTATATAGGCCAAGCCTGAGCATGCCTTCGTCTAGTAGTATTTTAGTGCCACAGTGAAAACAGACACATTAGCACACTATATATTGCACAATTTTCTCTTTGTTTTGAAAGAGAAATAAAAAATCATGAAACACCATGATATACAGTCAAATTTCCCTCTCTCGGTATTATGCCACATTTGCTCGGTCCCGACTATAAATTCAATTTACTATGCCACCCTCTACTCTCGTTACTATGCCACTTTTTTGTGATTGTGAAAATGCACAAGTTGTGAAATTACGCGCAGTGCTCGATTATTATACTCTATGGTAGTGTGGGACATTGCAGTTAGGTGGATGGAACATAGCACGCACACAGGGAGGGTGGAGGCTGGCGATGGGGGGAGGTCGCTGGCCGGGTGACAGTCACGTGACAGAGGGAGAGCGGGAGGGGGTCGACTAGCGACAGGATGCATGTGCGCGGATGTGGTTAGGAGGGGTGGAGGATGAAGAGGTGAGGGGGAGAATGAGAGGAGACAGCTAGTGCCAGCTGACGATTCTTGAGAGCTTTGGACTGACGGGTAACTTTAGCAAATAAAGCCTTTTTTACGAACCCTCGGTATTATGCCACTCTCGCTACTATGCCCCTGTTGCCCGGTCCCGGTAGGTGGCATAGTAGGGAGATTTGACTGTATATATATATATGTGCTATTCTAACTACATAGGTGGGCAGGAATGCATCCCCTTCATAATTGGAAGAAAAATTGCATTTAAACTGTAAAAAACTTTTGTTCTATCAAAACATTTAAATGGTGAAGTCTATTAATTAATTTATTTCTATAATTTATTTATTTCATTTAAATTCCCAATTTAATATTTAATATCATGCAAGAAACCCTGGTTTATTTCAATGACCAACAACTTAACAGCTCTTAATATATTTTAGCATTTTTATATAGCGTTATTCCCATGTAGGCTCAAAGCACTTTGCAAGAGTAATACTAAGCTAACAAGCATGCAAAAAATGCACACACATATACATTTAAATGCACATGTGCAGTCTCCCATATGCATAACTTCAAAAGCAGAAAATGTCTTAATCTTAGTAACATTTTACTGAAAAATATGTGGACTAACTCTGTAATAATTATTTTATTATGCTTTTACTTACATAAGGCAAAATCTGAGACACCATATAAAACATATGCATGTAGATGCACAATCATGCATGCATTTAAATACACACACACACACATATACAAACAAACAAAAATATAAATATAGTTTCAATACCTTGAATGCCATTCAGACTATTTGTAAGAATAGCATCACATTCCTCAAGCGTCTGCTCAAAGTTTAAGCGTTGTTTCTTTATCATTTGCAAATATTCTTCCATCTCTTTGGGAAACATCTGCTCATATAAATCCACAGAGTCATTTTATATTTAAACTGTTTTATTATATCTAAATATATCCAAACAGAAAAATGACATCAGGAGGAAAGGATATACTTTTCATAAAAGCTAAAATTTGCACACACACACACACACACACTTACAGACACACACACACACTCTCTTTCTCTTGTAATATAAGTTTGCAGTACCTCTTCATTTGTATTCACAGGTTCTTTAACAGGGCCACAAAAATCTTCATCATCATCACTGCCATAAATATGTTCATGCTCGATATTATCCAAGTCCAGTTCATCATTTTCATCCAAATTTATTCCTTCCAATTCCTGCTGAATCTCAATCTCAATGACAGCATCCTCATCCATTTCAGTTTGTAGAATTCCAGCAGGTGGCATGATCTATATGTCACCTGAAAATTACAGAATACCCCAGTTATAATAAACCAACATGCTTTTATTAGTGTGAACTATTTTTCGTCATTATTGAAAATTTGTATTTATCTTCGCCTTATTTATTTTTCACCCACGCTGTTTATCTTTACATCATATTTATATGATTTGCATCCCGTTTAAGCTTTACTCCTCTTTATATAACGAAAAGTATATAGATGCTTTTGAAGTAAATCGAATTGAGTATTTCTCGGGAATAAGATATTTTAATGCTGTACAGATTCGGTAACAAAACCATCTTTTCTCGCCTTCGAGATCTGTACCTTCGGCTTTATCGACTGATGACAGTGATAATATGAGGAAATTTAGTAACAAATGAATAAAAATCTGAGGATGTGTTTTTAACAAAGTCACCTTATGCTCGATATTCAAACACTTCAGAAACTACTTCGATATAAGTGGCTGTAGCATTCGTGTAATTGATGATAAAAAACATGGTCTGCTCATGTTTACTTCCGTTGGTATGCAAGATGATAAAAAGTATAAAACTGCTACTTGCGGAACGCAATAAAATAATTTTGGGAAATGAAAAATTAAAAGATACTTTGTATTAAAATATTAAAATATTATTCTAAGTATTTCTTTCAAATAAATTTTTCCTTGTATGCTTGATGTTGTCTTTATCAAATTTTTGTGAGTTGGCTTCCGACGGCGTTGCAATATTTTTAAATTGAGTTCTTTAGTGACTCGTGCATCATGCAGCAGAGCAATACAGAAGTAAACTACTAGCTAGCATTGCTGCTGTTTTTTTTAAAGTTTATTTTGAATATTGGTGTTCTCTATATCATATTTGTTGTTTATCGCACAACAAGTTTTCAGTTGTTAACGAGGAAATTATATATATATTACGTAATGCATAGCCGTTTATGAGCAGACGAGGTGGATTCGGTCTATATGCGGGCAATCACCCATGCAGCCAAAAAAAAAAAATATATTGTCGCTGTTATTATTGTGGTCCTCTATTTTCCAGCGACAGTGCGAGCACGAGCTTTATATTTGATCTATACGAAGATAAGAATTTGTAAGATGAAATGTATTCATTAAATGACGAAAGGTACATCACTCCTTGTGTATTCATATTTTCAGGGGACGTGATCACTTTCAAACCGCGTTTTACAGAATTATTCCATTTTTTTTATAACTGATATATGATGAGATTATATTAAAGTCAAAATTTGTTGAGTGTACTTAGTAATGTACATAATGTTTGTACATTTATGTCAACCAGATTTAGGATATCTGATTATATTTACATTTAATTAATGACAATGCGATAATTAAGTCTGCTTATAATTGGCGACAGAACCAGTGTGTAGAAACGTTGATCTACTTATCTCTTACTCTGTTTTTGACTGCCTGATGGGCAAAAAATAATGAATTATGGTTTAGCAAGTGTAAAATAAGTCATTGCACACAATACAGTCTTCTAATAATGCGTTTATAGTTATCGATACCAAATATGAATATTGCAATAAATGCTTTTTTTTTTATATCGCATACTCATGCTTGTAAGGAGCGTTCTCTTAGGGCTTGAGACAAGAACGAGATATGGATAACATACAAAGGAACAAGTACAGTACAGTACTGATGACTAATGAAAGAGAAAACGCAAAAACAAAGAGGAATCAAGTAACAATTAAGAATTGAGTATTACGATTCAGCAGAGGAAGACAAGTAGCTGGGAAGTAGCAATAAACGGAAAAGAGGGGATGGGGGTTGAAAAAGGAGTAGTATTCTGTGGACTGTTGTTAGGATTAATAACGCTCGAGGAAGAAATGTGTCTTCAGTGCACATCTAAAAAAAATCAATGGTTGATATGGATGAGAAGAGAATTCCACTATTTTGTTGCACAAACTAAATATCATGTGACAGTATGTTGCTGTTCTGGCGACAGGAATAGCGAGAAGACGGTCATGAGACGATCGATGAGCTTATATTTGGCTGAAATGTATGGGAAGAGAAATCCGAGAAATAGGGCAGGAAACTACACAGAAATTAAAACAACACGGGCAGTTTGTACTGGATCCGATAATGTAGTGCATCTCTTGACGTAAGAGAGGTCATGGTTAGGTCACTTGACACTGTGAGGACTGTCTTGGGTCGTGTGTCGAGTGACATGACCGAAGCAAACCATTTTTCGCCGGTGACGAATATGGCCCAGTTAGCGCCTGTCACCAATACGATGGAGGTTGACTGTCCTGGGTTCAGCTTTCGTCTCGGCACGCTCTTCTTTCTATGCCTGTGGCATCTGCCGTTATATAGCCTTAGTTGCTGGGAACGTAAAAGAACAAACAAAACCCAAAAAACCAATGCTCCCCCCCACCCCCTCAACACACACACACTTGATGGTGACGATCTGTCGAGCAGCTCGAGGCTTTTGGAAACCGACCAGGGTGCATAGCGACCGTTGATGTAAGCTAATCTTTCCTGCACTTCTTACAGACTGCAACTCGTTAATATACTCAAGGGGAAAAAAACGTGTACAAACGTTGTTTTCAGGAGCGACAGCTTTAGCTCATGAATTGAAGCAATTATCAAATTTTAAAAAACTGTTTTAAACGTATTTAATTAACTAAAATGATTAAGATTTCATAATAAACTGAGTTTTTGAAAAAGTCGATTTTCTTTAAAATGCAAAAGTTAAAAAAAATTGTTTATAATTGAAAGGCAACTTTAAACAGTCAACGAACACAAGTTCAAAGATATTTCTTTTAGCAGTCATCGTTCCGCATGGTCATGAATCCATTTTGAATTTACATACCTATACAACTTTTGGCTGCCCATTCGTGGGCAAAAATTAAAAGTAAAGTAACAAAAAACTAAACAAATGTCTCGAGTTAAGATAATTCATTCCTGTAGAATGTATTCACGCGTCTGTTCGCGCACCCTTCAGATCGCGCAAACCTGTCCCAAAAACAAAAGGGAGAATAGCCTTTAACTTTAGAGACATTGTAAATAGTAAGAATAATAACGAAAAAGAAGATGGAGACACGGAGTGATGAATACTTGCAGCAGTTACGTAAACCTAAATATGCATTTTAAAGGGATACTAAAGGGAAAATTAAACTGCTTAGAAACTCGTAAATAGTAGGATCAATTTGAATCTCGTCTATTTTCATGTCTGTTCATGTGAAAAAAGTTGAAGGTTTGTAGTAGAATGAAGAGAAATTACACGGACTCTTTCGTCTGCTTCGACGAACTCTCGTTCTCGGTCACGTGACCTTATGACGTTTCAGTAGGATTGTTTACATGTGAGACCGAACCATGCCTGCACCCGATTGCCACGAAAAAATGGGAAAAGATTCGACATTGTCATCATTTTCCGAAAGACAGATCGAGCCTTACAAAAAGAGTGTGTCGTACAATAACAAGGCTCGATGCCACACGTTTGGGAGCCCAGAGAGGTCGAGGTGTTGTGCAAGCATTTTGTTGACGATCAGTGCTTTACTAGCCGGACCCGAAATGTCCGAACAGTTAGATTTGGCCTTCAAGGCACAGCTTCTGCCAGATGCAATTCCGACCATTTTTCAACACAATGAAATTTCTCGAAAAAGAATGAAGGATCTATCTGACAGACGAGTTTCACTTGCCAAACGACTACAGCATAAACAGGTCAGTGTCAGTGCTATGTACTGTTACTGTGTTTACAAAATGCACTTTCATTATTGGTAGATAACATTACAATATACATATATCAAAGACTGTATATATCTATAAAACAATAAACGTGTTATGTGGTACTTATAATAAGCGTGTTTCAATAGGTAAAAATTCATAGTACATGCATAATAAATGAAAAATGTCAGCATCAAACTGAAAGTGTAAAAGAAATGATTGTTGAAATCCTGTCACTTGTTACATTATTTTTTTAAAAATCATTGTTTGCTTTTATAAAATGAAATATTTTTAAATTCATATTTTTGAAAAGGCAGCCTATTTGTTTATGAAATCTAAAAACAATGAAATTCATGTGAAAGGTATTTCCTACATAATGAGCTTATCAACAATAGTAGTGAAATCTATGTGCAGTACACTGCGGAAGTTAGAATTGATATTTCAACATTTGAAAATTAGAGTAATATTAATGATTGTGTTTTATGTTGGATACTGTAAAGAATTAAAAATAATAATAGCTTGATCACATGGTATAATCATACATGTTTTATTATTGTTTTCATGTTTTGTGGAATGATTACTTTATAAAACTTTAATGTTCAGACTATAACAAGTCAGTCACAACAAACAGTTCAACTGTGCTTAAATAAAGAGGTCCAGACCCAGATCTCAGCTCCAATCCTGAAAGGTAATGGCCACTTTTTAGTTCTTTTCTCTATTACACATCTCTTTTATCTAAAATTGGCATGAATTCCACAAACTGTGCCAGATATTTTCTTCTTATAAGGATATTCAAGGCCAAAAATATGTGCAGTTTTAAACACTTAGATAAAAAATAATTTTATATGGCTTTGTAAAATTTTTATGTGGATAAATTTTTTTCATAATGAAATGAAAAAGAAGGAAATTGTCTATAAATGTCTGCTAGGTGTGATCCTGATATTGATATGGGGAGTCAGAAAATGAAAATGACACCTCAGAGTGGAATAATTCAGCAGTCGAGGAGCACCAGTAAACAAAATTTATATTGCAGTTACTAACAAACAGTCAGTACTTGATAGTTTATATGAGAAACATGCTAGCACAAGAATTTAAGCTGATATTTAGCTATAAAAATGATTTATGGTTTTAACTATGATTTTAGTCTCGATATTTGTCTCTAGGAATTCTCAGAAAGATGAACTGGGCACAAATCCCTTCCTGGAAAGAAAATTTATCATTCACGAAAAGAAGTCGGAGAGCTGCTGAGTGTCTGCAGGCAGTGTAGCAACCCCTCTATCACAACTATAGATGAGTGTCACATAGAAGTCAAATTTATAACCATATGCCAAGACAGCTCCTGTGGCCATGATTACTCCTGGACATCACAGCCACACTCTTTTAGGCTTCCTAAATGTTCAACGTTTGACAAGTACACAAACACACATGTGTCTCAAATTGTCCACTTGGTTTATTGGAATCCATAACTGTGCAAGAATTAAGAAAATTATGACAAAATACATTGTTGAAACTTTTTAAATGCTTACAGAGCAATCAAAATGAAAAATTCACATGCAGTGGAACTTGAGGAAATAAAAAGATTAAGCCACATGTCTGTATATTATGTGAAAGAAAGAAATCAGTTCTCACACAGTTTTCCTTGCATTGTTATTAGTTTGTAAGAAAATAAAGAATGAAAGGTAAATTCAGCACCAAGTATTTCAGAAATGATGTTTGTAAAATAAAAATGCCAGATGCATGCAAGATTTTGTTTTGGACATAAAGATAAAGTGTGTCCCATACCTGAGTTTGAACAAATAAAAGAAATTAATGTTAACAAAGGGAAGATTTTATTTTACAATTCATGTCAGATACATGATGCATCTGATATGAAGTGTGTCCAATAACTGGATTTGGATAAATGTAACAATTTTCATGATGTATAGGGAACATTTTCTTGACAATTCACTTTTAAGCTTTTACTCTACATTTTTTTATGCTTCAACATTTGTTGTGGCCATTCCTCACAATGCTCACAAATGCACCAGTCTGAAACTGTGATAAATGAATCTATGTAAATACACATTTAAACAACAAACATATAAGTTAAAAGCACAGGCATAATAACATATAAAGCAAACGTCTCTGCTTGAATTCTATCCATCGTTGTTGTAAAGTAAGTCATTAGTGTAATTATTCAAACTATATCCCCCAAAAAAGGCTGCAAATAGTATTATATTAAAGTCTGTTTAAAATATTTAAATACAGATATTTCAAACTATTAATTTTTTAAACTATCCTTAGGAAAGTTCACTTAAAACCCAAATTATCATATACAATGTGAATATTCCGGTGTGTGTGAGGAAATAATTAGCATACCAAATGTAATTTTATTTTTTAAATACACTACGAAGTGAATTCGTCAACAACAATGCCCAGTGTAAAGAGTTTGAGTGCATTATGTTTATTTAAAGTGCTTGAAGGTAAAGCATGCGTTCACTTTCTGTTTCCGTGCACACAGTATGACTTACTTCTATAGTCCTACCAGAGATCTGTCCCTACAGATCTCTGGTCCTACGTACCTGCTTTGTGCTTCGACTGCTGCAACATTTTCCTCGTCCTCCGAGGATGTGCAGTCGATTGTGAGCTGATGCAAGTGGTTCAAATTGGTAAAATTGAACATTATTCATGGCCATCTCGATAGTTAATGACTTTGGAGATCACAAATCCAACTAAGAGACACCACCGATCACTATCCTGACACTATCCACAGACACTTCCTGTCGTTTGTCCCTTTAAAGGTGAGAATGATATGTGTAATAATATATATGGTTAATGGGACGTAACTCCCAAAAACTTTAGTTTCAGGGTGTGTAACTAGTTTGTAACGTAAATAATAATTATGTTTGAATTAAAATATTTAAGTGAAATATTATTTTAAATGTGCAAAGATATTTTAAACTGACTATTTAATATATTGGCCGTAAAAGATTAAGAAAATTAGATTAAGTTCATTTGTTTTTAAAATAATATAAAAGACACCTTTCAAAATTATAACTTGTTGTTTTAATATAGTGTTTTTCCCGGTAGACCAATCCAATCTATGGTCATGTCATCTGGTTCACGGAGTGACATGCACACTTGTGTGTGTCACCTCGTGACCAATTAGAGACATTTTTTGTGTTGCCTGTAGAGGCAAATAAGTAATCAACGGAAATGTGGAATTGAGCGGTAATCGCTCCACTACCTTATCAAAGCAACGGAAGACTGAATTCATAAATAAAAATTTTACTTTCACTCCATTCTCTGATGGAGTTGGTATCGTAATTATTTATTTACATTTTTAAATAAGTATGTTTGTGCACAGCAGCTCTAAGAGACATTTACGAATGAGTGGAGTCTTAATTAAGCTTTTAAATGAAGCATTCTAGATGCTGGGGCACGGAACGGTCACAAATTTGTCTCGCCTGATACCAAGTACATCAACGAGGCTCAGGGAATCCAGAAAGACTGACGGTAGAACGTATCATCTCAGATGTCTTATCTCTGATGTATCATGGGCCAAGCAGGCAGAGTAGGGTGGGGAATAAATTAATTAAATGCATTTGCCTACAGACATTTGTTTTTACCATTTCAGCTTTATTGTATGAGATGCTAGAGTGAACTAGCGGGGTGATAACATGAGAACAGTAAGACCAGTCAACTTTATCCGTGGACATCTTTAACGGCAGAAAACTAAAATGCAGGTAAAGTTTTCAATGTTTTCAAAAAAATTAAAGTGTTTTATAAATCAAAATTTTGTTACTATAATTATGATGATGAACATTTAAAATGTTTCTGTTGTAATGAACAAATTTAAATTTATTTAGAACTTCGATCAACATCCGTCCTCTTCCCTGGAACATAGAGGAATGGAGTGACTGACGCTAGGGATCAAGGAACCGCAAATCCGCACATTTACAAAACTTTATATGGGGCCATATTTTGTATGATCTCTCCACATCCCTCGAAAATGAAATATTATTTTTGCACAAATGAGATGATTAATTTGTGTATCATTTTTCAGTTGTTTCCTTTTAAGTAATAAAGGAAGTTAGCTCATGTGAGTGAACATAGAGACCGAATAGTTGAAAGATGCTTAAGTGTTAAACATTTTATTATCCAAATCAAATGCTTAGAACGTCCTGGAAATAATCTAGAAGTATCACGTAACAAGAGCAGCACGTTTCCCAAATTAATACAGTTAAATGCACAGACAAGATATGTTAATAAGAGTAGCAATAAATATTTATAATGCACCTGTTCTTGCTACAGAAATTCATGGCGTCCTTAAATGAAATCATTAACACATATGCACGCACGCACACCCCCACTCACCCCACTCATCCCCAACCCACCCACACACACATACATGGGAGGAACAAAAGCTTTACAAAAGAGAGAAGTTTTCGGCGAATATGGAGGGGAAGATTATTCCAAGGAAGAGGACCAGAGACAGAAAAAAAAAAAACAACAAACAAACCCGCAAGCCAAATGAAATCATTCTATACAAAGAAATGAGCAGCCTTGGGAGGGTGGGGGATCAGAAGGGGATCGCAGAGAACTAGGCGGCATGTAGATATAACCTGAGATAGACAGGTGAGTGGAGGCAGAGCTTATACTACCGGATGTTGCCTTCTCATTCCCATGACATCAAGATACGGGCTTTTTGCATAAATTAGAATGTTCTGGATGGTCAGTATAATTGTTTAAATTTATCCGAGACTTGTTTTTTGGAACAATTTTCTCAGCAAAAAGAAACCGTGCCCTCATTGTGTCATAGATTCATGTTCTCACATTTTCACTGCTTTGGGCAATTTGAGAAGCCATGCACTTTTACAATTTAAATTGGACCTATATATATATTGTAAAGAAAAAAGGTGAATGAAAGGTAGGCCAATGGATAATAACACGGATACTCTAGAGTTGACAGACATTAGGTACAAACAAGTACACTGTAGTAGGTAGAAACAGCACCAGTGAGAGCCCAAAAAGCACAGCCCTCGTCTCATCTCCATCCCGCAAGGGAATCTCATACATGTACACAAAAAGTCGTAATAGAGCACAAACTGTCAGACAGTTGTAACAGAGATATCTGTGTTATGTACTAAATACATGTACGTCCATGAAAAATGTTTGGGTCATGACTAAGAGGGGGTCTTAATAGGTAAACTCTCGATAAAGAGGTTTACTGCATTCTTGAGTGAAATGCAAGTAGCATGTGCAACAGCGAGTTAAGTTAATATTTCCAGGTGTATTCTTGTTAATAAAATATAAACATATTGAAATACATGTCTGCTTTTGTCTCGGATACACTCATGTATTTTGTATTTGATAGAGGGTTAACTGACAGCATTGCATTTTTAGTTATTATAGTTGCAATTGACTGCTGATGACTTTCTTAACACTTAAAAGATAATTTAATAATATATTGATGCAAAAACTTATTTCTTCCTCATTTAGCTGCGTGCAAAATTTAATACTTACTTACTGATATTCGCAGGTGCTCCCGTTCAAGCTCCTTATACGTTTGTCACCCTCAATCTTTTTTTTAAGCTGTTTCGAGCACTCACATCAATGGTGTCCTCACACTGTCAGTAGCTTTTAGCACTGAGCTGGATAAAGATATGACTGATGATGTGTGTGTGTGACTGTCACGATGCTACTTGTAGATGATGTAGAAAGTGTTGATGTTGTATGTCTGATGCTTGATGTTTGTCTAAGCTTTTTACCAGCTGTCGAAGTTGGTTTTAGCAGCTAGTACTTTGTACAGTTGGCATTGCTGTAGGAAGATCTTGTTTTACTGAGAGTTCAAGACTTGCTCGTGCCTCTTTGTCATAAAATACCACCTGAATGTGTTTTGTGATACCTTATGATCTATTTCCAGCGATTTTCACCGAGGACTTGTGTTGACCTTTAAGAATAGCGAACGGAAAAAGGTCGCCACTATAGCAGGCCATCAAGAACCTCTCCTGGCAACAGTGAAGAGGCGCAAGGTGATCTGACTTGGCCATGTCACCTGGCAGGACACTCTGTCAAAGACAGAATATTCTAGTAAAAAAAAATACAAACAAACAGACAAAAGCAGCTGACACACAAGAAAGGCTTGGCCAGACCAATCAAGACTTACTTAGAAACGGTACATGAACACATCCACTCTTGAAGGAATAAAGCACACATTTTCACAATTACTACCATGTTAAGGCTAACTTTTAATTTCTTTAACGAGAAAAAGCCGCTGCGAAGGAAGAAAGAAAACTGCCATAGACGATTTTCACTGGAGCTCGTCACATAGAAACATGGCGAGACAAGTGAACGAGTGCGATCCTTTTCTTCACCCCCTATTTCCCCCTTGCTCTATCTGTCCTGTTGTCTTTCTTGTTGCACTAGCCGGCTTTTCCTCAGATTGCTATAAAGGAAGTAAAGGGTCCATGAGGTCACAGCTGGAGGAAATGTAAGTGGTTCACTGTGACAAGAATGAGGAAGGTGTCATCTCCTTTCTCCATCTTTTATCTTAGCTGGCAAAGCTGATAATGTACAGGTTTCCTGAGTGGGCAGCAAGAGTTTCTAAATCATAGACCCAAGCGAATGATGTCTGATTCACAGCCGAGCAAAAAGTCCTCAAGTCTGTGGTGCGTTACACTACCCAGCCCTCATTTTCGATTCAGCAACAAACACCTGCTTTATTGTTTACAGCGAGATACCCGATTCTCTGTCTACACTTTCCTTTCTTTTTTTTTTTCTCCACATTTCTCTGAACCTGTCACAGTTACTCCTGACTTATCACTGCGTCATTAAGTGGCTAAAGAAGAGAAAGATTGAATTTGCAAACAATCATTTTCTTGCTGATAAATACTGGCTGCTAATCGCTTCAAAATTTACAATTTATATAGAATGAAATATTGAGAGAAAGTAACCGTGAATTAAAACTATGTACATGTCAGAATCACAGCTTTTTGCAATATTTTTCATTCAGAAACAAAAGTTTCTCGTTCGCCGGTAGTATGACTGAGGTGTCTGTCAACAGCAAGTTCCAGAGAGCTCACATGCGGTTGAACTTGCCAAGCTGCTGCTGACAGTTGGGGCACGTGTGGATTACATCCTTGCACGAGTCCACACAGAAAGGGATGAGGCAGCAACCCAGCCAGAACCTACACATCAACAAAGCATGTTACAAAGACTACATACACAACAAATCAACAGAACATCCACTCAACAAGAGCAATAACAACATATCTTTGAAAAGGAAACAACAGTCGAAGGGAAAAAAGTCAAGCTGAGGAGAATAAAACCATAAACAATACTCAGACACGATAACATCAGATGTGGTTACAGCTTGTGGAAAGGCAACGAGCACCAGATATACTAAGGGTATAGTGAATTCATTAAAGTGATAAGCAACGACAAAGTTAGAGAAAAAAGTACTCAAGCCGGCATAAAGTTAAAGAAAAGTGTCAAACAGATGAGATGGAAAGATTTTAACAAGAAGTTGAGATGGGGAAGACACTAATTCTTCTTTTAAAAAAAACTAATTAAACTAAAGAATCCATTCTATAGCTATACAAATCAGTCTATACTTAAAGAATGCATTCTATAGTTTAAAAAACCGCCAGAAATAAAAGACTACAAAATACAAGACAGAAACAGCAACAAATCAAGACAGTGACAACATCGATATCAACACAAAGACATAGATATTAGACAAAGACAGCAACAAGCAACAGCAAGAGGAGGCGGAAGTGACGCACCCGAGGAGTAAGATGATCACGCAGATGAGCCAGGCGAAGGTGCCGACGGTGTAGTGAGTGCTGGTCGTCACTGTTGCATGGCAGTGTGGACAGGTGACCATGATGGGACCTTCTCCATAACGGACGATCAAAGGTACGTAGGTGGGCTGACCGGTCACAACCACCGCTGTACAAAACACATACACCCGTCTATACACAAGACACCCGAGCAAAGCTTGCTTTTTGCATCTAATATAAATTACCCATAGTCATATTACATTCATCTGACATAATTTACAATGGACTGAAGGCCCACAATTTTCATCTGGCACAATTTACACCTTGTACAGTTCTTCTGGCTGCCTTTAATGTTAAAGGTCTAGTAGGGTGCAGAAATTTGTTTAAATAAAAAAATGAAGAGGAAATACAATGTTTAAAGGTTACTATTTTAGAAGAAAAAAGAAGTCCACAAGAGATTAAAGGGACGGGAACAACATCCTGGGGAACAGCGATGAGGGCAAGGGGTAGAGAGAGGTTTGAGCTTACTGTTGTTCATGGACTGTTGCTGTGCCCCCATGGGTACGAAAGAATGGGGTGGATAGCCCGGCTGTGCGCCGTAAGCTGGGCCTTGCCCTACTTGGGGTGGATAGGGCGTGTACTGAGGAGGAGGAGGCACTCCCGGCTCCACTTTATTATTTGCAGCCATCTTGATGCCAGACCTGAGTCATGAAAAAATGGAGAATATATGTGTATGATCATCAGTCTTCCCGAAATATTGCAATGATTTCGAGTAGGCTGATCTTCTGAGTCACTGCCAAACCCTACAATTGACCATTCTACAGGTGTATTCTCCTCCCACCTCAGTCCAAGGAAGAGAAAGTGGAGCTGTTTTATAAACAGTTGAAAAGGCTACCCGGGTGGTGCTTTAAAAAGACATTCTCGTAGTGATCAGGAATTTTAGTGCAAAGGTAAGCCTAGACGCATATTGGCAATGGACTGGAACGGTTAACTGGTCTCTTTGGGCTTGACGAGACGAAGTAGCGGGACCTCCGCTTGCTAGAGTTTACAGTTACAGACTGGTCCTTGCCAACATGTTCCATCCTCACAAAAGGACACGGCTCGTGACCTGGCACTTCCCTGATGGGTCACCCCCTCAATTAAAATGACAATTAAATGAACTACAGAACCAGGATACGATTACAGAAAGTAACACGCAAACAGGTATTGAGCAATATGTATTAGCTTGCACTTCTTTCAAAGAATCCAGTCACCAACACAGACTTCAGGAGTTTACATAGATACACACATGACTCAACCAGTGGGTGAGCTGGGACCATAAGTTAATTAATAATACCCCTGCATGATTGTAGCACTGTTGTTGATAAACACATTCCATAATTGTTTGCATCAGTGCTTTACGAAAAATCAATTACAATTTGTCAGCTCTCTAATTATCAAATTATAATTTCACAGTTTATATGATGAAATTATGATTGTTAAAGAAAGATTGAAAAAGAGTTTTGTCTTTTTGGATGGGGCGTGGATCTGGAGTGCTTCACTCGCCGGCAGCGTTCTTGAGTTTTTGCTGTTTAATATGCTGAAATTAATACTAATTGAAAATATAAAAGTGCGAGGGGCCCTGGAATGATCCAAGTTCCAAGAATGCCCCGTCACACTTTCATATTTTAAGTTATGTGTATGTAAGAAAATCCCGAGACCTAAGGAGAAAAAAAATATTTTACCCTATTTAGCACATTTCAAATAAAAGAGGTTTTTTTTTTTATTATTTCTTTTCGATCTTTATCGAGAAGTTCTTCCAATTGCAAAGTCTTCTTAGAAGCAGTCTCCGAATATAACTTCTCTTGATGTTTTTTGCCGCTTCACTTGTAGTTGCCTTTTCTTTGTATTGTGGTTCACCATCTGTGTTTTCTCTTTCTCTCTCGTCAGAGGGCCAGGTGTCGTCCCAATATCACGGTTGCTAACATCCAGCAATCTGACTGACTGACTGAAGCACAACATTCTATCTCTACATGCCAGGGCTTATCATTTGTTTGTTTGGCTTTTTGGGCTTTTTTTTTTTTTGTTTTTTTGTAGTGTAACACACCGGGAACTTTTTAAAGGTAAACATATACATACAGGGTTCTGCATGCCAAGGTTTCTCTAGTCTTTTCGTTTTGCTTTTAAACTTTATGCCCTTCTTATATAGGCCGAATTAGAGGAGATAAGCTATTGTTTACTAGTCCTAGAGCCCTAATTTGACTTACACAATTTAAAAATATATTATTTTACTATTTGTGGACTACGGTAAATAATGTCACTTCGCATTGTCACCAAAAACTAAGTAGTTGGTGAAAAAATACGGAAGTGGGTGAAAAATCAATCACAGAATTGAACAAACACATAGATACATACATAGTAAGTTAAAGGAAAGTGTCGAAACATACTTTACAGATTTTCATGACAAATAAACTTTAAGGATTTCATGAACAAAGGCGATGGCATTGACATGAAAGTGGACCTTACCAGTAGGATGAAGATCAACACCTGGGTACCACAGCTTGCTGAATGAAAGAGTGTAGAGACTGAAATAGTCTACAGTTCTTCGCCTTCATACGTAATCAATCCTCAAATTCCGGTTTGGTACACATGTTCGGCACCGGATCGATGACTTCGGCATAACTGAGGACGAACTTCAAAAGATTGCGTTTTGGTCCGTGTGTTCGTAACAAATTCTAATTTCGGGAAGAAATGATATACACCGGGAAGAAATGATATACACCGGAAAGAAATGATATACATCTTCAGTTATTTTGTTTTCCGTACCAGGGATCTTAGTAGCAGAGATTTAACTCCATGCTTTGTTTTTAGACACGATGTTGATCCTGATATGATGAAGTTTCATCATCATCATCTCATCTAACAGTTGAGGAAAACATTTGTAAGCATTTGACAGTGCCAGGCCTCTGCCTCCCTCTGTCTCTCTGTGTGTCTGTCTTTGCTCTTTGCTGCCATCATAAACATTCGACGATGATAGAGCTCATTATATTTTGCCCCTGACAAAAGATGAATGCCATTATCATGCCCCACACTGATGATGAGCGTCATACCTCTGATAACGATGAAAATCATTATCATGTCTATCGCAACAACATATGCTGATAGAACTACAAGTGGCAAGGCCAGATGTCTTCTCACCCAGGGGCGGTAGGTTAGAAGCTAGGGTAAGTCTTTGCCCTGTGGAACAGACGGAGAACTATTTCCAGTCTTCTCCACACCCCTGCTCGAGGCCTCGTCACTGTACGACACTGAGTTGGACGAACAGAAGGTGAGGACGCCGCCCGCGACTGTTGTGCTCGATCACACCTCTCGTTACCTGACAGAGCGAGCGGCGACCTCAATCGCGTTTCCACAACAGAAGTAAACAAACCGCTCGTTCCCATCTCGATACTGATCTTTAACATTGGAGTCAGCCGTTGACCGATTGTAAGACTGCTTGTGACTCTTGTTAAAGATATAGGTGTCTTGTGCATCCAGTCTAAAACACTAAAGCACTCAGTCTCTCATACACACAAGCGAACAGACTGATAAACACAGTTACGTACAAGACGCAGTCGACGCAGTCACACCGGCAAACAAAACAATGCAACTATTAATAGTAATTAGCTAAAACATTATAATCCAGATATAACATAGCTCAGTATCACAGGCAAACAGACATTATGTGGACTGTTATAATGAGACACATTAACTGGAACAAACCTGTCCTGAGTTTACTCGGACAGGTAAGTACCTACACACTAACACTAGGTATCTCCATTGCATAAAGGCGTGTGTGCGGCATATGTTAGTTTAGCAGTTTGTGAAACGGTATATTTGGGACTGAAAGGAAAGAAAAGAATAAAGACGTGTTGGCAGTTCCCCAGTTCCCACCTGTACGTGGTGTGATGTTTTGAGTGTGGTCTTGGTGTTGCGACATGCTGTGGACGGACTCCCGTTGGAATCAATAAAACAGTCCAGTGACGTCAGCGTACACAAACAAATAGCTCTGATTGACATCAGTTGGAGCAGAACAATCAAACTTTTTCCACATGGAGAGGTCTTCAATATTGGCCTGTGACACGCTCACAAAAAGTTTACTCATTTCTTTATGGCTGTGCAGTCAGCGCGCTTACATCGGATCAAAAAACCGAGGGCTAGGCTAGGCAGATGACTGAAAACTCTTGGCCTACTGACCTCTGATAGATCGGGTTTTTTAACGAGAACATAAAAGGCAGCAAGAGAAGAAGGTCGGCTCCCTGTTAGTTGTCATTACAGGTGAGGTTAGACCCTCATCTACTATATCCTTCAAACATTTTTATCACGCACGTGTTTCTAAGTCAAAACAAGCGGAATGGTTATTATTACTTAAAAAAATAAATCACTTTTTAAAAACCCACAAAATTAAACGGATCATTGATATTTATTTTCCAAACACTTTCTGGGGTAACCAGGGGTGGGCACACTGCTGTCCTAGGACGTATTTGGACCAGTCCGTCTGCCAAAAGGGGAAGAGCACTTATTTTCATTTTTTTAAATTTAGCCTAGGTTAATTTGATTCAAAGTTAATGTATCAAGTACAGCAACCTAACAAGTCGGTAGCCGTAACATTCTAACACACAGTACATGTACAAATGAAGGAAATAACATGGCTGACATGTGTGACGAATGTGTGGGGAGAAGGGAGGGTCGTATAAATAATCGAGGGGAAAGGGGACACCTGGTTCGCTTCACCCAACTTCCGCTTTCTCACACCCAATCGCCTGCTAGTTGCAGGTCCATACCCGTATGCACTGGTAACCACTTTCACCCGAGTCAGCAAACACAACCGACAGCACAGTTGTACAACATATAAAATTAATATAATTATAAAGTATTAATTATTGTATAATGTATACAGTTACTATAAAATTATTATTAAAACAAGAAAAGCAAAATTAGGTTGAACACGCTCGAATCAAATCCCATTTGCACAAGCCATGTCATGAAATGGTTCAAGACAACAAAGCCGAAGTTTGAAATAATAAAAGTTATAATGGGACAGCGGTCGTCCTTCTGTACTCCAAGCTGTCGGTTGGACAAAAGAGGTAAGAATGTTTCGACACCGTTTCTCACCTAGTCGGTGCGGTGGTGCTACTAGATAATTGTCCGTAAGAATGAATGAATGTCGTCAAGATGGAAGAAATACCTTACGGCCCACACCATAGAAATCTGACTGCTCACCTCTTCACGAGATGTAATGTCGTGATGGTGTAGAGCAGGGGTGGGCAAAGTTTTCTTTTTGCGGATCGGTCTCAAAATTCCAAGCTATGCGGCGAGCCGGTAAAATACCCGAAATCTATGTTGCCTTGAATATTACTTTCTTGATAATTAATTGCTAAACGTAAAGTTTATCATCCCCCCACTAACCACCACCACCACCACTACGCCGCTCCACGGACACTCATAGACCTTATGAAAAAAATGCGCCATAGCCTGACAGATTTTTTTTGGTCCTTTACCCACATATCTGGCTAACATATATGCATGTAAGTCGATACTTTGCCATGTGACGTGGCATGAAGAAGACTTGCTTAAAAGGTTCATCACGACGAGCAGTCACTTTGTCACTTATAGCCAAGAGTGGAGACGATGGATGCTGTACGGAACACACTGACACAGGTGTGGGCAGTGCGACAAACTGTCGTGTTTGTGGTCACACCACTGGCTTTTCTGCCGTTAATTTTTCAATATGATTCACAGGTACGCTTTTTGTCTGTGTTACGTTTTCTTTTATTCTGCAGAATCGATGTTCACACGTTCACACGATGTTCACACGTAAACGTTGGTCGAGAGAGAAAAACTGGTTAAATTTTGTTCGTTAGAATAATATTGTTTTATGTTTTGTTTTAGGTGAAGTGTGTTTGCTTTATTTGCTTTTATTTGAGTCAATATGGTAAAAAAACTTTATTCAGTTGGTTTTATCTTTTCTTCTTTTTCTCTTCATCTTCATCCTCTCGTTTTCTTTTTTTGCAGACAAAATTGTGTTGTTTTGCAATTGCTTCAGATCATTCATTCAGACCTTTTTCTTCTTCCATCCCCAAATCGCCATCATTCTGCAGTCCGTCCATCACTACTTTTATGATTTTAACTTGTCCGTTGATGAAACCAGTCAGTGATCATCACCCCTTCCTTTGTTATTGGTTCTATTCGCGCTGCATGCATTTGTGGCACCTTCAGAATGTCTCCACCCAGCTCTCAACCTATCGGTTCTGGTCTGATGGCTTGTGTGTGCGTTTGATATGCTTATGTGTAAGCTGCACGTGTTTCCAGGAAGCCAAGTGTGCGTACGCTCTGGCACTCATGGCTGTCTATTGGTTGACGGAGGCACTGCCGCTGCCTGTCACCGCACTTCTGCCGGTGGTGCTGTTCCCCCTGCTCGGGGTCATGCCCGTAGCCGCGGTGTGCAAGAACTACATCAAGGTGTGCATACTGTTTGTCCAGCACTCTGAGCATTACTCTGAACTCAGAAACGTCATGTTACCATTTCTAAATAAGCATAAAATAAAGTGTGTTTTTGTGTTTTAATGTGTTTAATTAATATATATATATGTGCGTGTATATTAGTAAGCACTAATGTTTGTGTGTGTGAGAGAGAGCGATATATATATATACATATGTGAGAAAGAGAGTCAAGGAGAGATTAGGAAAATATCTATATAATATTCACCAGGCTCACCAGTCGATTCCGCTATTTACCAATCGACTATGGGCTGGGGTCGAGTTGATTCGTGACGTGGTCGAATTGACACATGGTCGAATCGATTGGCCCAGCATGTTATGTGCAGCACAAGGAATAATCGAACAAGCTGACATATATGTATAACACCCTGTTTACAAAGGTTTGAGGATTGCAATGTCTGTAAAGTATAGAGGAAAGAAATAGCTGTTAATGCCTGCTTAATGTCTCGTCCTACCCTAAGGATGCGTCCATGTTTGGCATCGGCGGCCTGACGTTCGCCATTGCAATAGAGTCCAGTAACCTTCACAAGCGGATCGCTCTTCGGATTCTTTTGCTTATGGGTTCGGATCCCATGTGGTGAGTGAAGTCCTCAGTTAATCCGTAATTCTTTTGTTTCTGTGGTCTACACTATAGTCGTTTTATTAGGATACGGGTATAAAAGTATAGAATATTTAATATAATCATTAGTTTCATTTCACGATCATATTATTTAAATTATATAAATGTTTATGTTTATCTGAACAAATTGAGCTTTAATGGTCACCAAATCAATGAGAAAAAATGAAAATATAATGTTATGTAATATTTTAAAAAATGAAATAAGAATGAAACTTTTTAAAAAATGCAATCATGGAAATTCAGTTGTAAGTACTTATTCATGAACTAGTTGGGCGTGTTAGCCTGGACTTTCATTCTGAATAATCTTTAATTAAAATTAAATTAAGTGAATTCATCTTAAATGTATTACAAATAAGAAAGAACCAATCGCAGTTGCATGGAAGGAATCGCAAGGGACATAGCCCAGTGAGTTTATCCTTGTCAAGGGACATGATTCCTAACTCTTTATATTAAACATGTTTTGTAGAAAACGCTTTAAGACGTTCAAATCAAATATTTTTATTTAAGTAAATCTTATTCTCATTAGAAATGTTTATTTCTAAATAATAAAATCAATTATTAAATAATGCCTAAACAACAAGACATAAAATCTGAAATACCAAAGGAAACTTATTTTGATTTATTTATATAAAAATCTGTGCCGTTACGCTTCACCGAGATACGAGCCTTTAATATCGACATTTTAACTAAACCAAATTTCTGGATTGCTTCTCTTTGATGAGAGGCAAAGACAATGAAATGTCTGGTGACGGTCTCATCGATGAAACCTTTCATAACGATAACATTCAGGGTTAGTGATACCTATACAGGGGGACATAGCAGTGTATTGAATATTGTTTATGGAAGTCGTGCGACAGAACTCTGGTTGTTTTGTTGTTCTGTCAGCGACTCTGCTCCTGTTACCTCGTGGCTTTATCTTTCTTTGTTTTCCCAGAACAGCCCAACCAAGTCTCCTGATGGGATAAATAAATAAATAGTTTCTCTGTCTCTCACACATGGGACTCCATTTTATATCTGATATCTCGTATCTCCAAGCGCAGAAGTGTTTTGTCGGGGAGGGAGGATTCTTTGTCGCAGATAGTGGAACAGCAGTTTGACCTAAGGTTTCATATTCACTTTTCTTTAGTGAGATGTACATGTACTCTCCTCCTGTCTCAGGTTGATGCTGGGTTTCATGCTGCCGACATGGTTTATGTCTATGTGGGTCAGCAATACCTCCTCTACCGCTTTGATGATACCTGTCGTCACAGCTGTCCTCGACCAGCTCAAGGACACCCGGTTTCAGAGCACCCCTCCTTCAGCTGGTGTGTGAACTGTGAGAAGGATCGTGAGATTACGTAGCTACATGCCGGGACTGGACATTATGACATAAAAAAGAAAGATTCCGATGCAATGCAAACTGTTGTATTACCTGTATATAAATTATATAAATATCTTGGAGGGGAGAGGGGTTGCAAGAATTGAAGCGTAATGATGTAAAAAAAAAAAAAAAAAAACTCTATTCGATGAACTTCATACGGAAACTACACTAACTGTTCAGACATAAATAATTAAGTTTAGTTCTTTCTCCCACAATGCAACATTTTGTTCCAATGCCTAACAGTACCTGATGTCTATAACTCAGCGAAATTTACTTTCTAAATGGCTTACTAATTTTTTTTCAACAGAGATCAACGCGAATGTAATTTCTCTTTTGAAAGAAGAGGAATCAGATAAGAAAATTCAACCATTAAAAGGGTAAGAGATAAAATAGTGCTTAGCTATATATCAACGGAATAGAAAAAGCAAAGAGAGGTGTTGCATGGGCGGTACTTCTGTCATATTTTGGAAGATGAAGTGTAAGAGCTCAAGGATTTAAAGTCCATGATCTAACTTTCTCGTTGAATATTATAGTATGAAGCTGTCTAATCCCCAGACATGACGATGCAGTGCACCTGCCCAAGGATGGGACAGGTAATGCACCCACCCCGATGTCGCTTGTAGCCAGTCCTGCCCGCTATAAAAGAATTTGCAAAGGGATGTCTCTCTGCATCGCTTATGCGGCTAACATCGGGGGGACTGGTTCCCTGTCCGGCACTTCGCCCAACCTCATCATGCAAGGGCAGGCGCAAGGGTACGAACTAAGCTCTCTTTCGAGTAACCTCACTAGCACCATCAGTGTTCCCCCTTTCCCCCACAAAAGGCAAATATCGAGTTCAGAAAGGTCACTAAATCAAGCTGTAGTTACCATCAAAATACAAGTGAGAAAATTAAGACAGATTTCACACAATCGTCATATATTGAATAGTTCTGAACGCCAGAATAAGTTATTTCCACCTCATCAGTAGGATCAAATAGTTTTCCATTCCTTTCCGCCTGTAATTATAAACCGAATTATATCAAAATAAAAATATATAATCACGCAATATAAAAGAGTAAAGCGGCCACAGAAGTGGTTGTGTGATACCTGTGAGATGAGACAATGTAAGGTGCAAGTTGTGCGATTGTTGGCGATGTTACAGGCTGTTCCAAGAATATGGTTTGGACTCTGGGGTGAACTTCACTTCCTGGATCATCTTTGCTCTGCCAGGCTCCGCCATTTGCTTATTTCTGACCTGGATGGTGCTGTCGTGCATTTTCTTCGGGCCTAGGTATATGTCGAATTTGTGTGAATGTGCTTCTTGACAGCACAGGATGCATGGGTGGATGATTGAAAGTATTACAAACTTGTACTGCTGTACTACTGGCAGACGATTTTTTTCCAGATAACTACTAAAACTACTAACTACTAAAACGAGGCAGGTGTGTAAAAAGCTTCCGGTTTAGTCATATTCATTGTTAAGGCTCGCCGAGACTACCAACGGAGAACTTGAGCTAAGCGTTGGTCTCGGCAGACAGACAGCAGTCCACCTATACACGAACAGACAGCAGTCCACCTGTACACGTCCGTGAAAGTATAAATAGATGGATGACTAAGCTGGTTGTTGTTCTGTTGTGCTCTATACTTTCTGCCGGGTTCCATGCGCTACCACAGATCAGTAATCTGACCATCTCTTCTCAAATTCACTATTCCCGCTCGCATTCTACCGGTGCTTTCGTATGCCTGACCATTGGCATGCTTTATGAACAGATTTTTCTGTCTTTTATGTATGTTGATGTGTCTCTAGACGGTCGCTTGCTGATATGTTTTGGTCTGTGTCAGTATATGTGTTATTTACATTTTGCCGCTGTTTGCATGTGTGGTGTAAGTGTTTTGTATTCCGAATATATTTGTAAAGCACGCTGATTCTACTGTACTGTGTGCTTCATTGCAGAAATTGTATCAAGAGATCAAAGAGCAAAGTGGGAGAAACCCAAATAAAGAACACGATTCGCCAGCAGTATGAGAAGCTGGGACCAGTCACGTGAGTAGAAGAAATTCCTGTAAAAAAAAAAACAAAAAAAACACGGAGTCTCCAATAATACATTCCTGCTTTATTATTGTTGTTATGGTTGTTGTTATTATTATTGAGTAGATTTCATCAAGAATCCGTCTGTTTTTCATTTAGGATAGGTTTCTGTTGTCAGAAAGCTTTTGTTTGTTATTCCTTTCTATAAATAGACTACACGGTGACATAGGAAGGTCACAAAGAAAAGTGTCGAGGGACTTTGCAGACATCTGTGAGACCCTGACAGTGTTCTTACATTTGGAAACTTTTTACTTTCAATAATAATAATAATAAAATAATAATAAAAATAATAAAAATAATAATAAACATGTGATTTACCAGTGTTTGCTAGTGATTTATTATAAGTGTTAATTGATTAACGTGTGTTCACTGTACATTTTGTTGAAAACAGCTTTGCTGAGAAGGTGGTGATGGGTCATTTCCTGGTGCTCATAAGTCTCTGGGTATCCCGCAACCCACCCGAAACTCGTGGATGGGGATCTTTGTTTCCACCAGGGTAAGGAGCTAATAATATGCTCACTGAAAAGGAGGAATGAAGGAAAAGTGAGCGCTGTAGACAGGGAGGGAGGCAGTGAGGCCGGAACCACGGAGTTAGCGGCGATGAAAGGATCTGACAAGATCGGGTGGAATGAAGTGTATGCATGTGTGTGCGTTCGTGTGCGTGGCTGCACACGTGAATACGATAGAACATTGGTTCTTTTACTGTGTTCTGTGAAGGTTCGTCGGGGACTCTGCCGCAGCCATCCTCGTGGCTGTATCTCTCTTTGTTTTCCCAGCAGAGCGCCCTCAAGTCTTCTGGTGGCGCAAGGGTAAGCAATCTCCTGTGTGTTGTGCTACATTCCTCTCTCTTTCTTACTCTTAGATGTAAGAGTTGCAGTTCTTGTTCTCATTATGGTAAATCTCTCTCTCTACCTCAGATGACAGCGTCCCAAGAGCTGTGCGTTCAGTGATGACTTGGGAAACACTACAAAAGAACTACCCTTGGGGTGTTTTACTACTCCTAGGGGGTGGATATGCCTTAGCCAGCGCCTGCGAAGTACGTTAAAAGAATTCACTCAGACAACATTTATGTTGAGGCTTAGCATTTCTTTGGATTCTCGAACAGATAGAAGACGATATGTGTTGCTCTTGCGACGGCAATGTTTGATGGAAATTGTATAAACACGAAAGGCCATGTTAAAAGGACCTAAGAAGTGTTGTTCCAAACAAACGATAAGAAAAGCGATGTCAGAGGAAGTGTAGGGAGGGGGAGGGGGTTAGTGGGGAATGAGAGACAGGGGAAGATAATAACAGCCAACTGAAGTCATGTTGCGGTGTGTCTGCAGGAGTCAGGATTGTCTCGTTGGATCGGTGACCAACTCACAGTCTTCAGCAGTCTTTCTCCGTGGCAACTAGCACTTGTCCTTAGTGGCATCATTGCCATGGCAACAGAAGTCACCAGCAACACTGCAACCGCCTCTCTGCTTGTACCGATCTTAGGACAGCTGGTAAGTGCACAAGCCACAGATGTTCTCAAGTCTCAGCACATCTGCCCACTCTAGAATAGCAGGCTAGTGTGAGGGACCATACAAAAATGGTTGCTAATGATACCCTATATGATTTTCATGTTGCTAAGATCTGTAGGTGTATGAAAGCATACAAGATAACAGCTTATTAACAGTAAACGTGAAGCTAACTGCGGCTTGCTCAGCTATTGCCTGCCATGTTCTGCCTCTAATCTCAGCCTAATAAAAATGTCGGGCTAGAGGGATTGTATTATATACTCAGAAATGGAAAACAAGAAAGATAAATGTTCGTTTACCACGGACGAGTATAGGTGGACTGGTGTCTGTCTGCCGAGACCAACGTTTAGCCGTTAGTCTCGGCTAGCCTAAAGCATGAGTGTGACTAAACCGGAAGCTTTGTATAAACCAGCCTCGTTCTAGTAGTTAACTGAAAAAATCGTCTTCAAGCAGTCCATTTATACAAGTTCGTGGTTGAACTGCCATTCTTTGCACATTTTTTTCTGATAGTGGATGTTATTGATGAAAATCATGCACGTCGTCCTAGCAGCTAAACACAAAAGTTTCGATTTTGCCCATCTTCAGTGGTGCATTTGTCTTCACAAAATAACAGGCCCTGAACCTTGGACTCAACCCTTTGTACCTGTTGTTCCCCTGCACAATAGCAACGTCCTTCGCCTTCATGCTGCCCGTGGCAACGCCTCCTAACACTCTTGTCTTCAGTACCGGTCACCTTGAGGTCAAGGACATGGTGAGTTTCTGTGTTGCCTCTCTTGATGTTGCCTCTAAAGGGCTGAATCAGATGTCTGGCTAGTTGCTGATTGCAGAAAAAAGAGGGGTGGTGGTGGTAACTACTTCTGTTGTCTTTTAAACGTTTTTGGATGGCTGACCTTCACAACGGCTGCTGTTTTTCTCGATCTTGCTGTAGCTTAGAAAAACAAAACTCCAGCCCAAGCATCTTTGCGAGTCCAGAAATTTCGTCTTACCTGTCAGTCGAAATTGAAAATTTAGCGTCAAATAGAAAAAAAATCTTGTAATTCAGCAAATAAATTTGGGGACCCTTTTATTGCCAGTTGGTTGTTTGCTGTTGTTGTAAATATTTGTTTGCTTGAGCGTGTGTTTGAAAGAGATTTCAGACCACCCAGATGGGAGTACAAGTACTTTTACAATCATAATCATCAATTCATTTATAAGTTGTTTTAGGTTCAGCAGAATTAAACTTTCGAACTCCTTTGCTCTTTTCCCCTCATAAAGAGCTCGGATCGGTTCATCAGTTATCATCCCCTGCAAGTGTGCCGCAGATACATTTCACTTTTTTTTTCTTGTAGGTCGTTGCTGGTTTTTTCGTCAACATCTTGTGTGTTCTGGTGGTCAACATGGCTGCTAACACGTGGGGGATGGCATACTTCCGGTTCGACGTTCTTCCGGTGGAAATGAGGGCTGCAGTGAACAACTCGCTGAGATTCACTACAGGAACGAGCAACGAAAGTGACCTCCACAGCGTTACCAGCCGGGTACTGCAGCCTGGAATTTGAACAACTAGAAGAAACCTTCTCTTCCACAGTTACATAACAGCACATTCATTTTATCTCGTTTAACTACCCCTGTAGAGAGACCCACAATGCGGAAGTCGGTGGACAGAAGCAGGGCCGGTTCTTGGGTATGTTCCACCCTCGGGGCAAGACGAGTTCTGTACAGCCACCTCCCACTCCTTACCTCCCCAAAGAAACTCCACACCACTTATAAAACCCTCAACAATTAATTTATAGTTCTAGTCATAAAATTAAAACTTAAAATCTTACATTCCCTGCTTTTACGGGAGATAGTGGAAATAAGTTGACTCTTACGTGAAGAAGTATTCATGTCATTAATTATAAATAAAACGTCCATTAGTGAAATCTGTATAGTGAGGTGACGACTTTTTGAAATCCATTTATTCAGGATTCATCACTCGAGTTGTACCAGTTGTCTATAAGCTATAAATATAACCCTGCGTGGTTTGGCCAGTCCTTTCTTTTATGCTATTGAGCTAAGTTTTACATGTTCAAGGTACCTTGAAGGTCGGGGTTAGGGTTAGGACTGCTGGCAGACGATTTTATTTCCAGTTTACTGCTAAAACGAGGCATTTGTGTACAAAGCTTCCGGTTTATCCACATTTCAGATTAATATTTAAAATGAGGCATGTTTGTGCAAAGCTTCCGGTTTAGTCCCATTCTTTGTTAAGGCTCGCGAACTGTTGGTCTTGGCAGACAGACAGCAGTCCTTGAGAGTGTCGTGCCAGGTCACGTGACCAAGTCGCTTCATTGTTGCCAGGAGAGGGTAGCCCACCGTGGTGGTGATCGGGCTCTGTACATATTCTTATAATCTTACGTGCGGGTAACACACACAGTTACAAAAAGTATCAGCATAAAATAAAACTGCGAAGATGTATAGTTTTATTTCTTAATATAAATGAGAATAATCATGAATACTCCAGTACAAAATTTGTATATAAGAGCTTGTCATTTTTTTGGAGGTGGGAGGGGGGCGGTAAAATATGGCAAAATATAAAAAATAAATCATATTACTATTGAATTATTTCATCACTACATAACAAAATATTTTTGAAGCAGTAATAAACTGTTTTCTGCATACATGGAATCCAGCGCTTTAAATGTGAAGTTCACAACTTCGGCTTTGTCTTCTGTTTGCTTTGTCTTCTATGAGTTCAAATCCAGTAAAAAGAAAGTCGTGTGAATGCTGCGGTTTACACTGGTCATGATCTCCTTTATTTCTGCATTTCTACCTCGGTATATATTTCTGCTTTGTTTCAAGCTGCAAGAAACCATGAAGTGCAAAAAATTATACAAAATAAAAATATTTTTCTATCTGACTGTAGAAAGAATACTGTACAAAATTGATCTCACGTTAATATAATCACTCACTTTATAGCTGCGCTTTTTCTGATATTGACACAGCTTTTTTCGAGTTAATCTTCTCTATTTCTCAGGTTCATTAACTGCATTGCCTGTACGTTCTTAGCCCGATCGAGGCAAAGGAATTAATTTGGAGCCTAGTTACGATATTAATCAAAAGCGTGGAGTCCGTGACGACCATCAAACCCGAGGGGTCGTATGCAGATGCCTCGTTGCCTGCCCTTAAGCACAACCCTGCCTTTACTAAAGATGAATTGCATGTGGATATACGAATCATCCTATGATATTATAATGAAATCATATGCTCTGCTTTACATAATACAATAACTCCTAGGAGCGCAAGATCGCCTATTCAGAAAATAAGGTATGAGTTATCAGTAGCTAAGAAAATCCATGAAGCAGGAAGAAGAATAAAAACACTTCTCGTTAGTCTAGTGACGCTCATTAAATGCACAAATTCAAGATGTAAACATGAAGCAGAAAATGTAACGACAAAACACAAGGTCTGTACATTAAAAAGCTCTAAAGATTGCATGTCTGTCTAGAATTAAAAAACCAACAAATAAACAATAAAAAACAAAAGACAAATCCTACCATGCAAAAAACAGGCGGAAGACAAATGTAGTGATAGAAGTAGTTTTTAGTAGAAATGACCTGGTGCAGTTGCATACCAATCAAAAGTAGACATAAAATGTACAAAAAGGCAACAGGCAACACCAGTCAACACAGATACAGACAAAAGACAGAACAGTCCCCTCAAGCCTGTTAGCTGGAGGAACATCACTCTCACATACTCTTGAATTGTCATTCACAGCATATGGTCTTCTTTTCAGTTTTCTCGAGAAACTCCCTCATGTATTTGTTGACTTCTTCGGGTCTGTCCATCTGGGTCCAGTGGCTGCAGTCTTCGATATACTTGACAGTGACATCCCCTTCCACCGTCTCTGCAGACAGAGCAGCCAGTTCCTTGTCCAGTGCAGCATCATTGCATCCCCAGATGATGAGAGTTGGGCATGTAACTCTGAGTTGTGGTGACTGAAGGCGAATAAAAGCAAACTGAGGATAACGCAGGAGAGCCCGATAGTAGTTTAATGGTGCAGTGAAGCCATTGCCTGAAAAAACCCACATCATAAACATAAAAAAAAAATTAAATTAAAACAACTGCTTAAAGTTTTCTATCATAAAATGTTTAATATTTATGTACAAATATTTTTGACAGGTTAAAAGCTGAAAATTTTATCTCTTAAAGTTCCCCACACCAAAAAATTAAAATTAACTTTATGAAATGAACACTTGATTTCACAGAAACTGACAGCACACTTTTAAGATTTACGCCTATTTTTAACATAAAGATTGTCCTATTGCAAGTCAATGCAACACAATAATGCATAAACTGCACACTTAATGTGGTATGATATGTTGATTTCGAACATCATCTCCATGAAAAAGAAAGAAAGAAAATTCTTCTCTCCCCGAAAACAAAACTAAAGAAAACCAGGTATTGGGTGAAGACTTATCTTTTATTTTATGTCTTGTAATCTTTGCTTTCATGATCAAATTATTGGGTAAAATGTCTGAATCTTGTCATTTCTCCCATAACCTTTTAAAGTTGTGAGAAGACAATATCAATGAAAACTGTTGGCACATGAACCGTTAGTGGATGCTTACGCTGAAAAGTATATTTATAAGCCTCCACATCATTTTCAGTCATTGCTCCTGAACGAACTCCCATAGGTCTTGCTGTGAAAAAGAGTCAAAGCAGCATAGTCTTCTGTGCTCAGAAACAGTTCAGGTACACGTGGCACCTGGAATAAGGTCATGTACCTGAAATAAAAAGTCATGTGATAATCCACAAGATTTCATAGCAGCATCTGTCAACGACAACAAATTTTCAAACAAAATGTAACAGGCAAAAAAAAAATCCATTTTGAAAAAGCAAATAAGATGTGTTTATTCTACAATGCAAAAAAATAGAGACCGAAATGTGTCAATGACAGTGATATTTATCTTTTTTATACACTCCCTACACTTTCTTTTCTGCATCTGTGCTTCACACTTGAAAGCAGATTAAAAACTATTGTTTATTCCGATGGCCTTCAGTTTTAATCTCTCTGATAAACTTTTTTACTTATGAAGTGCATTTTATGCATTGAATACACAAAACTCTTGTCCTGAAAAAGCTATAACTAACTGACCTCTAAAATAAACAGGTTTCATTTATAGCAGCATGCAGCTATTACTTTTATTATGCATATGTCCTTGTAACATACCAAGACTTTTTTAGCTGACTCAAACCATTACTGCAATGCTTGACATAGGCAGCAGAGGACGGGCAGTTAAGGATAATCAGACGTTCCACCATGTCAGGAGTTGTCTGGGCAAATGCCCAGGCAATAATTCCACCCCAGTCATGGCCAACTACAGTACATTTCTTGCAGCCTATACGAAAAATAAAGAAAGATAATTATGTGCAGGTTGATGTTCAGTTCAATGCAAAAATGATCAGAGTTGGGAAGACTTATATTCACCATTTGCATTTAAGTCTAAGAATCTGTTACCGACTCATTATTAAGACTATTACTGAAGAAAGTAAAAAAAAAAAATCAATAGTTCTTAAATACACTATAAGGAAATGTTTTAGGTTCAAAAAAGGTAAGGCTCCATGAAGAGGTGCATACTTACCAAGTGTAGTAACCAATTCTCTTAGATCACTGACAAGTGTAGCCACAGTATAGTTGTGTACACCATTAGGTTTGTCAGAATCTCCATAACCCCTCTGGTCAACAGCTACCACTCTGTTGTTGGATAGAAATAACATTGAGAACATATCCTTGTATATGAATTTAGCCTTCTTTCAATAATAAAAACTTACAGAAAATTACAATATGAATTATCTTATTAAATTATTCTGCTATCATCAAAAGTTCTATGGTGCTGTTTGGGATGCTTTTTGTGAATACAAAATTGATCCACCATAGCATAAATTCTTGTGATATGCTGGTTCAGATTATCATTATATAGTTGTCATGTAATGTTTTATCACCATCTCTTAATGAAGTAGTAATTATAATTACACATTCAATATGCTAATATTATTATATTATGATATACAAGTTTTAAACATGTGCGTCTATCTTTCCTTTATTAATATTTACTCATTTAGTTATTTTGTACAATATTTATAATGACATGACATACATTGAAATTATTGCATAATTTAAAATATTGACCTGTAGTTATCATGAAACTCTTTGAGTTGGTAACGCCACGAATACCAAAACTCTGGAAATCCATGTACAAGCAGCAAAAGTGGCTTGTCCTCACTGCCATTGGTTACATAATGCAGGCGAACATCCTAGTAATAAATTTTAAAAATACTAAGAGAGATATAGAGGAACTGCAAAGATATTTTATGGTGTAAATTTTTTAGGTTTTTAATGTGGAAGCTACCAGTGTTAGATATAATCCATTGACAACAACATGTAGTCAGCTTGATATACAATGTAATCAATTTTTCTACATTTTGTCTATCGAAGTAAAAATGATGTTTTGGAATTTTTTTCTGTAAGAATTGTACTTTTTTCAATGAAATATAAAATGGATCTACAGGCGTTAAACAGAAAATATACCCAAGTACAGACTGGCGATATTTTAAAGCAGGTGAAAACTAAACCCTTAACAATAAATGTTTATAGAATTGAATACTTTGTAAATATCTGTTTAAAATTTACCTCCAGATGGGCATATCCATGGACACCCAAACTTGGGTCTTGCATACAAAAAGGTGGTCTTGGTCTTCTCTTAGGGTAAAGGACTGCACTTGGTCCTTTTTTTGCAATGTTTATCAAAATTTTGAACATTTGAAATAATTGCAAAGACTAGTCCTATCACAAAGGATCCGCATGTGATTGTGAAGCGCAATTTAAGCGAATCGTCAACCATGGCTAATGTTTGAGCGATCGCAACTGCATGAATCCGTCAAAGTAAAAAAGTCTTCGTCCTTCCTTAAGAATGCACGCTGCAGTTTTAAACCCAGCTGTGATTATTTAGTATTTTTTTAAGTTGTAATTTTGTATATTTTTTTCCCAAGTCGTTGATTTTCGTAGTATCTTTCCAACGGTAATTTTGTACGTCGTTGTTCAAAACGAAAAGTATGATCAAGGCGCTGAAGGAAAGCCACATACAATCTCTTCTATGCGGTCTCCCCTTCCCTTTCTGTCAGAGAAGTGTTGATTAAGTTTCACTGCCGATCTACAAGATTTTTTGGGAAATATATCCTTTTAGTGTTACAAAAACGTTGCTTGCCTTTTATGACTGGAACAACTTTACGACGAACTGACATAGGTTGCTATGGACGCCATGACGTGCACCGTAAAACCAGGATTAAAAAAATAATAATCTTAATCGTAGTCTAACCCTCAATTATTCCTAAACCAATCCCTAATTTTACCAACTTTCTCCGTAATGTAAAAAAATGTCATTTCGTCGTAAGCCATCCTAAAGCTGTATACCTCGTGACCTAGCAGCATCCCAGACTTCCATGTTTTGACTTCTGCTAACGTGTGGCACATACACAGAGTGTGTAGCGTGTAGTGCAGTTCTAGCGAAATTTGTACGATTTACCATGAGCTCACAATAAGGCATTTGATTTGTAGAACTATCGTGCTGTAAAAATTCCGCAATTGATGTCCATTATTTGCTGTTCCTTTCCACCAACCCATTTAAAGAAATATATATATATAGATCTATAAATATAATGTATTAACTAATAGAGGCATACAGCTGTGCAGGTCAACGTTTTTTAAATAAATTGATTTCATGTGTGTACTTAAAAGTAAGGTTTATGTTTAAAATTTATATATATAAAATGTTGCTTGTACACTTTAGAATCCAAAAAACTACTTCAACTTGGTACACTTTTTGTTAAAATTACTAGATCAACAACAATATGGGTTGTCAAAACAGCCACAAAATAAAAACAAAAGATGGCTCCCCAGAAGTAAAGTTATCAGGGGATGTGTTTTATGAAGAAAATCATGAGCATTTAACCAGGTGAATATATATATATATAAGTCAATAAATTGTATTCACTCTTATCCATGGTCACACATACAACAATCAGTCATGTACAATCATCCATGGAATTTAATCATGCTGAATCTCAACTATGGGATAGAGAGTAGAGATTTTAAAATTATAAGACTTAAAATCTTACTTTCCTTTCTTTGGTGGTTAAAAAGATTTGATTGCAGATAGAATCATACTTTCTCTTTCTCCCTCTCTCACTCACACACACACACATATATGGAGTGAGTTCTGTTCACGAACGAGGGTGTATGTCTGTGTATGTGGTGCTCTGTTGTTGGTGTGATAACTACGACAGCTACATCAACTTTTAAATCAAACGTTACGCTAGCCAATGCCCGTGAAAATGCCAGCAGAAAATCAAAGTTTTTGTGCAATTTGTGGCCGTTTTCTGTGGAGTTTTGTGCATCTTACGTGGCGTAGAGCCATGGCGGCCTTGGCCTTGCAAGGCAAAGTTGGAACTGCCAGAGCGTGAAGAAGTCTCTTGGCCAGCACCGTCCTTAGGGGCCGTCAGACGAGGCACCTGCTCCATTAAATTTGGTGTCGACTGTCGTGATAAGAGTTATGCCCTGAGGATATATCCGGGGTTTGATGTAGTTATACTCTTCTGCGTTTTGAGCTGACCGGTAGCGCCATTTTGTTCTTGTTTGATAAATACTGTTTCGCCAAACATCATCATCAGTGTCTAGTGTTGGTCGGCTGTAGGGACGCAGCACGATACATCGACCATTGACAATTGGATTTGGGATGTCGGAGAAACCATTACCCATTAGATTTCTGAGCAATTTTAGGCTGCGCAACAAGCGACTGTGCAACACATTAATAGTCTCCAAAAAAAAAAAAAAAAAATCCCTGCAACTAACGAGCGAATACAGGAGAACAAAAATCGCATCGTGGCTTTGGAAGTAGAAAATAAACAGCTACAGAAAAGACTGGAGGAAACTGAAGGTGAAATCGACATCATGGAAGCAGTACCACGAGTAAATAATGGGAAAATCTTTGAATTTTTAGAGACCAGCCAAGAAAACTTTGTTGTATGTGCCGAAAAAGGTGGTCGCAGTACTTCTGAACGAGCTGTGGGGGCTCATCAAGACACACCAGCTCGGGAGACCGGATGCTTCACGTCCTAGGCGTCTGATCGTGAGGTTTCAAAGATGATCTGACAAAAATACGCTTTATTGGAAGTAAATCCTTCCAAGGCAAACTGAGGGCTGTGGGAAATGATCTGACCAGGAGGCAGACGGAATGTATACAAAGACTCAAAGAGCCCGTGATGAGGGTAAGATCGCCTTCTATAAAAATAAAAACCTTCATGTGGAAGACAGACACTCCCTCCCCCTCCCAACAATCACGATCTGTGATATCGGCGACGCGGGAGGAAGATCTCTGAAAACATGCAGTCTCTTAGCTGCCAGCTCCCTTTCGGCCTCCACAACCCTGATGTGCCAGACAGCAAGAGGGATCGAGTCGTCGTCTGATGGCTGTCAACTATTGCAGAATGTTGCCTCTGTGGGCACAAAATCAGTTATATATATAAAAAACAACAAACCGGAAACACATCGATCTACTACAGCAGACAGTTAGTAGCGGGGCAAATAAGTGAAGAGGATTGGGTAAAGCACTTTCAAACCATACTGAATGAAGGGGTGATGGATATGGAGTCAAGAGAACCTTAATTTGTGAAAACACCTGTAATGAAATGAAACCTGATGTCCGACCCTTGGACAATCAGATCACAGAAGAAGCCGAAAGAAGCAGTTTAAAAGTGGTAAAGCAGATGGCCCTGATGGTATTGTCAATGAAATATTAAAAGCAGCATCTAATGTTATTACTTCTTTCCTTGTCAAACTGTTCAATTCTATTTATGAGCTGGGATCATGGCCCAAGGAATGGACTAAATCTATTATTATCCTACTTTACAAAAAGGGTGACCCCAATCAGCCAGGTGATCTCCCTTACTAATACATTACGTAAAGTATTTACAATATTCTAAACAAAACATTAACTCAGTGGGCAGAAAACAATCAATTAATTGATGAAACACAAGCAGGTTTTCGGAGTAACTACTCAGCAGTAGACAATATTTTTACCTGATATGCAGCAGTAGAGAATTATCCCAGAACACGAAGCTATATGTAGCATTTATACATTTCTAGAAAGCTTATGACAATGTGCAACGAGTAATATTATTTTAGGAACTAGCAAAACTGGTTATACAGTGTATGTTGTGGAGTTGTATGTGGAGATATGAATCCTGCTATGATACCACAATTCAATCTTATGCTCTGCATAAGGGAATAGAAAGTAAATTCTAACTTGTATTAAAGTTAAAATCTTTATTTAACTGAGGTCCAGGTAGTACAGTGGCAAACATGCTTGTCACCATAATGAAAATTGGGTGTTCTGGGTTCACATCTTGGCTCCAGCATACCTATATGTGACACATAACTGCATGACTAACCCGACCTTTGTTGGTTTTCGCTGGTTACTCTATTTTCCCGCATCCTCTGTGTATGTGTATATACGTGTGTGCCTGTGCATGCATGCTTATTCTAGAAAAGTATGTGTTTATGCACCTGTATGTGCGTAAAGCACTTTAAGTTTGTTACATGAAATTATAGCAGCAATAATAATCATGAGCTTTTTTATAGTTCCTTTTCCAATCAAGGTAGGTTCAAAGTGCTTCACAAAAACATTATACAATAACTGCTAGGAGCACAAAGTCACCAATTCTGTAAACAAGGTAGTATGAGTTATCAGTAGTTGACAAAATCCATGAAGCAAGAAGGAAGAATAAAAACACTTTTCATCATGAGTGCAATTGATATTTTCTGTATGTGCACAAATAAAAAATGTAAAGATGGAGCAGAAAACGTAATGAAAAAAGCACTAGGTCTGTACATGAAAAAAATTGAAAAATACATATCTGTCAATCAAAAGCAAAAACCAAAAGAGAAACGGCAACAAGGAATCCTATCAAGCAAAAAATGTTTATACAAGATGGCTCAGTTGAACAGGCTGTAAAACAACATTAATGAAAGAAGTTGTTTTCAGTAGAAAAAAAGCTGGTGCTTTCACATAACAATCAAAAGTAACATAAAATGAACAACAAAAAGAACAAGGCAACAGGCAGCACCAGAGTCAACACAGATCCAAACAAATAAAACAGAGAGAGAGAAAGAGCAGTCCCCTTAAGCTAGTAAGCTGGAATCACTCTCACATACTCCTGAATTGTCATTCACAGCATAGTCTTCTTTTCAGTTTTCTCGAGAAACTCCCTCATGTACTTGTTGACATCTTCGGGTCTGTCCATCTGGGTCCAGTGGCTGCATTCTTCGATGTACTTGACAGTGACATCCCCTTCCACCGTCTCTGCAGACAGAGCAGCCAGTTCCTTGTCCAGTGCAGCATCATTGCATCCCCAGATGATGAGAGTTGGGCATGTAACTCTGAGTTGTGGTGACTGAAGGCGAATAAAAGCAAACTGTGGATAACGTAGGAGAGCCCGATAGTAGTTTAATGGTGCAGTGAAGCCATTGCCTGAAAAAACCCACATCATAAACATAAAAAGTAATGAAAATAAAGCAAATGCTTATAGTTATATCTATCATAAAATGTTTAATGCTTATGTACATAAATGTTTGTTTAAGTCTGAAAGTTTATCTCTTAAAGTTCCCACGCCAAAAGATTAAAATTAACTTTATGAAATGCACACTTGATTTCACAGAAACTGTCGGAACACTTAAAATTTACTTAGATTTTTAACATCAAAATTTTACTCCTATTGCAAGTCAATGCAACACAATAATGCAAGAAAACATAAATTGGACACTAATGTGGTATGATATGTTGATCTGGGACATCATGAAAAATAAAGAAAAAATACTAAAGAAAATGTCAGATGTTCAGTGAAGAGTTTTATTATTTTATGTCTTGTAATCTTTGCTTTCATGATCAAATTATTGGGTAAAATTTCTGAATCTTGTCGTTTCCCCCATAACTTTCAAAGTTATGAAAAGGCAATATCAATGAAAACTGTGAGATGTGAACCATTAGTGGATGCTTACGCTGAAAAGTATATTTATAAGCCTCCACATCATTTTCAGTCATTGCTCCTGAACGAACTCCCATAGGTCTTGCTGTGAAAGAGTTAGTCAAAGCAGCATAGTCTTCTGTGCTCAGAAACAGTTCAGGTATCCATGGTACCTGGAACAAGGTTATGTACCTGAAATAAAAAGTCATGTGATAATCCACAAGATTTCATAGCATCTGTCAAGACAACAAATCTTAAGTAAAATGTAATAGGGTAAAAAAAAAAAGGAATATATTTTCAAAAAGTTACTCAGATGTGTTTTATTTTACAACAAAAAAGAAAGAGAGAGCTGAACATATCAATGATAGGGATAATTTATCTTTTTGATACACACCTTACCCTTTACCACAAAAACACTTTCTTTTCTGCATCTGTGCTTAGCCCTTGAAAGCAGATAAAAAGTATTGTTGATTTTGATGGCCTTCAGTTTTAATCTCTCTGATAAACTTATGAAGCGCATTTTATACATTGAATACACAAAGCTCTGTCCTGCAAAAGCTATAACTAACTGACCTTCTCTAAAATAAACAGGTTTCATATATTGCAGCATGCAACTATTACTTTTATTATGCATATGTCCTTGTAACATACCAAGACTTTTTTAGCTGACTCAAACCATTACTGCAATGCTTGACATAGGCAGCAGAGGACGGGCAGTTAAGGATAATCAGACGTTCCACCATGTCAGGAGTTGTCTGGGCAAATGCCCAGGCAATAATTCCACCCCAGTCATGGCCAACTACAGTACATTTCTTGCAGCCTATACGAAAGATAATTATATGCTGGCTGATGCTCAATTCAATGCAAAATGATCAGCTTTGGGCAGACTTATATTCACCATTTGCATTTAAGTTTAAGAATCTGTTACTGACTCATTATTTAGACTATTACTGAAGAAAGATAAAAAAATCTTTTAAAAAATCAATAGTTCTTAAATACATTTTTATGAAATGTTACAGGCTCAAAAAAGGTAAGGCTCCATGATGTGAAGAGATGCATACTTACCAAGTGTAGTAACCAATTCTCTTAGATCACTGACAAGTGTAGCCACAGTATAGTTGTGTACACCATTAGGTTTGTCAGAATCTCCATAACCCCTCTGGTCAACAGCTACCACTCTGTTGTCGGATAGAAATAACATTGAGAACCTATCCTTGAACATGAATTTTGCCTTTTTAACAATAAACATTTACAGAAATTTACAATATAGATTATCTTATTAAATTATGCTGCTACCATGAGAAGTTCTATCGTACTGTTTGGAATCCTTTTTGTGAATACAAAATTGATCACCATAGCATAACTTCTTGTGATATGCTGGTTCGGATTATCGTTATATAGTTGTCATGTAATGTTTTATCACCATCTCTTAATGAAGTAGTAATCATAATTACACATTCAATATGCTAATATTATTATATTATGATATACAAGTTTTAAACATGTGCGTCTATCTTTCCTTTATTACATATTATTTACTCATTATTTAGTTCTTTTGTACAATATTTATAATGCACAGCACACATGACATGACATACATTGAAAATTATTGCATAATTTAAAATATTGACCTGTAGTTATCATGAAACTCTTTGAGTTGGTAACGCCACGAATACCAAAACTCTGGAAATCCATGTACAAGCAGCAAAAGTGGCTTGTCCTCACTGCCATTGGTTACATAATGCAGGCGAACATCCTAGTAATCAATAAAAAAAAATACTTAGTGATATATATAGAGAGAGAGGAACAGCAATTAAGATATTTTATGGTGTGAATTTTTTTTTAATGTAGAAGCGAGTGTTAGATATAATCAATAGACTATGTAGTCAGCTTGATTTACACGTGCAATTTTCCTACATTTTGTTCATCGAAGTAAAAAATGTTTTGGAATTTTTTTTTTAAACAATTGCTCATGTACTTTCTTCAATGAAATATAAAATGGATCTGCATTGGTTAAACAGATAATATACCCAAGTACAGACTGACTATAGTTTAAAGCAGGTTAAAACTAAACCTCTAACAATAAATGTTTATAGAATTGAATAGTTTGTAAATATCTGTTTAAAATTTACCTCCAGATGGGCATATCCATGGACGCCCAAACTTGGGTCTTGCATACATAAAGGAGGTCTTGGTCTTCTCTTATGGTAAAAGACTGTTCCTGGCCCTTTCCTTGCAATGTTTATCAAAATTCGTAACACTGAAATGATTGCAAAGACTAGCCCTATCGTAAAAGATCCGCATGTGACTGCGAAGCGCAATAAAAGCGAATCCTCAACCATGGCTAATGTCAGAGTGATCACTACTGAATGTTGAGCGGCCCCAAACTGGTCAAAGTCCAAAGTTTTCGGCCTTAAGAATGACGCTGCAGTTTTAAACCCAGCTGTGCTTATTTAGTCTTTTTTTAAAGTTGTAATTTTGTGTATTTTTTATAAGTCGTTGATTTTCGTAGTATCTTTCCAACGGTAATTTTGTACGTCGTTCTTCGATACGAAAAGCACGAGGCGCTAAGAGAAAGCCACATATATACACAATCTCTTCTATGCGGTCTCTCCTTCCCTTGTTGTCAGAGAAGTGTTGATTGTGTTTCACTGCGGATCTACATTTTTTCTGCTGATATATTCTTCTAGTGTTACAAAAGTTTTGCTTGCCTTTTAATTTTTGTCACCAGAACAACATTACGACTCGAACCGACATACTGGCATAGTTGTTATGGACGCCATGCATGACGTACACCGTGAAACAAAGATAAAAAAAAAACCCAAACAAACCCATAATTAATCGTAGTCTAACTCCTAATTAGCCATAAACCAATCCCTAATTCTACCAACTTTTTCATTTTGTGTAAAATGTCATTGAGTCGTGAGCCATATCCATCGTGACCTAACAGTATCTCATCAAGGAATCAATATAATTAAAATTAGGTTTAAAATGTCGATCGTGACTCGATCGGCCGTTCTACTCATTTTTTAACTCTTGCATTCTATATTCCAACAGTATTTTATAAAGGAAATCTTGGTAAACTTGTATTCTATCATCGTATATTTTTCTGTTTCCTATCCATTTATAAGGAAATATAGATCTATAAATATATAATGTCTAAATTAATATAGAGGCATACACATGTGCAGGTCAACACGTACATCTACTTTAAATACTTGATTGCATTTATAATTTAAAAATACGGTTTATGATTAAAATAAGTATATATAATATACTCATATCTTGCTTGTATACACTCTTAGAATTCAGAAAACTATATTTCAACTTTGTACGCATTTTATTAAGATTTACTGATTAACAACAATATCGGCTGTCAAAACAGCCACAGAAGAAAAACAATATATGGCTCCCCAGAAGTAAAGGGAATGTCTTTTATAAAGAAAAATAATAAGAATTAAAGCAGGTGAAACTTTTATATATATAAGTAAATAAATTTTTATTCACTCTCACCCATTGTTACACATACAACAATCACTCATGTACAATCATCCATAGAACTTAATCATGCCAAATCTCAACTATGGGATAGCAATTAGAGATCTCAAAATTGAAGATCACGTATATATATTATCAGTAAAATAATTTGTTCCACTACACCGCACTTCTTCAGAATGCCAAATGACTTGTTCAGTTTGTCAGACATAATTAATATCCATAACATCCATAAAAACAAATGTTATCAATTCAATATAACATGTCTGCAGAATGTGATTAAAAAAATTCCATTCAAATTCACAAATGTGATTAAAAGTTGGCAGATCTCTCAAATGTTGATGAAATGGTTGATTTTATATATAAAAAAAATAATCTTTACAATGTCTTTAAATTCATTTCATATTTATTTAAAGAAGATAAAAATAGCATTAATGTGATTAATCTGTTGTCTCTGAGAAAAGAATTTACTGTCCAAGAGCCAAAGAAATCTGAGGCACAAGGAAAAACATCATAGCCATGCCTATATATTTCTTAGGACATTGGTCTTCTTTAGCAACAGGTATTTTTCTGCATGTCCATAGTTTCAGTTTTGCTTTAGAAACTCATGAATAAACGTGTTGACCTGTTCAGGTCTATCCATCTGGGTCCAGTGGCTGCAGTCTTCAATATATTTGACAGTTACCTCCCCTGCCACCATCTCTGTAGAAAGGGCAGCCAGTTCCTTTTCCAGTGCCCCGTCCTTGCATCCCCAGATGATGAGTGTTGGGCACATAACTTTGGATTGCAGAGATTGTAACCGGGAAAAAGCAAAATCTGGATAGCGCACAAGCCCTCGATAGAAGTTAATGGGTGCTGTCAAACCATTACCTGAGGTGGGAAAGAAAACATTCAGATACACAAATAAATCTTAAAGAACTGTTTCACGTCCACTTGAAACTCTTTGATGCAAGTGCCATTTGAAAATGTGAAATGTACATAAATCCATTGTGATATCATATAAAGAAATAAATTTTAAGATATGTAACTTTCAGAGAATTGATTCCACGTTTGAATGCAGTAGTTACTTCGCTAGAACAGATGATATTCTTCTGGGGAAAAATTGTCAAAATAACTGCAAATCTAGCTGATGGTCAGCAATAAACACTTAGGGCCTAGTAAAACTGACATTTATTTATCTCAACTGACATTTATTTATATTGGGATTGAGATAAATAAATGTGTATGATATAAGCAATACAACAAAAGTTTGTGCAACTTATGATTCTGATCATTTGATCATGGATATTATGGCAGTTCTAAACTAAAACAGCATTCAGTTCCTGAGTAAGTGCTAAAAATAATGTCTAATTGTTCCTCTCTACTTAGAAGTCTGTAACTATATAGACAAATTTTTGATTTATCAGTTGTTATAATTGTAATAATTATAATATTTGAGTAATCAAACTGATGATGCTTACGCTGGAAGGTGAATTTGTATGCCTCTACATCATCCTCTGTCACACTGCCTGATCGAACACCCATGGTTTTTCCAGTGAAGGCATTTGATAAGAAATCAAAGTCAAGCAAACTTATAATCAGCTCAGGTATGTAAGGTACTTGGAAAAAGAAAAAGTACCTGCAAAGACATAATCCAAATAAGAAACGCTCATCAGCATTTGTTTTGCAAAATCTTCACATCTACAACTAGTTAGAAATTATTGATGTGCATTAACAATTTATTCAGTTCAACTTATCCAACACATGAAAGACTATTTTTTTAAAATTCAACAAATTGTATATTTTAAGTGTTGAAATCCATTTCACTTGATATCTCAATATTTCTTAAAAAATTATTTACACACACAGCCTACAGGAAGTGATCAGAAGTGGGAATGGAAAAAAAAGAAACTGAAATAGTAAAAGAACAAATAATGTTTTAATGACATTTATAAAATTAGTTTTAAAAATTCCACATAACTACATATTTATAATCAGACATTTTTCCTATTTGGTACAATGTATGTACTTCTATATAATATCCTCATGTTGTAGGCATTTGCCTTTCCTGCCAAACTCTCTTTTTCTCAGACTTGCGCTCATATGCATGTGCATGCGTATGCACACTAAAAATGCTAAAAAACGTGTCTACATTGTTTCATATTCATTAAGACTAAAGATTGGTACCAAGACTTCTTCAGCTGGCTGAGACTGTTTGAGGCATGATTTAAAAAGGCATGGGGTGATGGTGCGTTCATGACAATCAAGTGCTCTACCATATCAGGAACAGTCTGGGCAAAAGCCCAAGCGACAATGCCACCCCAGTCATGACCAACCAACACACACTTCTTGTAGTCTGCAACACAAATCACACACAATTCAAATGCTACCTCTGATTCTGTTTAACTCCCTGGACACTGGTGACTTTGTAATTCTGACTGCTTGGGCATTCATTAGAAGAAACTACATGACAAAAATCATGCAGGTTTGGTTAATTGTTTTATGCTGTGCTAGCAACTACGGCATCTATCACAGTGACACACATGAAAAGTCCAGTGTGTGTTAAAGATGAAGACATCAAGAATCATGATTTTGAATTAGCATCCCCTCTTCCATGTCTAAAAAGCAAAACAGATACATGAAATCCTAGATACGCAAAGGTGATTTGGATTTGTATATAAAGGAAGAAAGAAAATTGTTGTGCAAATTTTCTCTCATTTGTTTACTTACAAATATGCATTTACATACATGTAATGCATAAAGATATTTACCTGACATTTTGTAAGTATGTTTCACAAAACAGTAAAAAAAAAAATAAAAAAAAACAACAAAAAAAAGACCTGTAGTGCTTAAAAATATCGCTTGTCACCACTGCAGTGAGAAGCTCTGGGTAAAGATCTCATCGTGGGACAATGTTTGTGATACCTGTTTGAAGGGCTGGCTGTTGGGGATTTTTCTCCAGGTACAATGGTTTCCATTTCCCCTTCCCTCACTCTCCCCTCAGACTGTGAAATCCCCTCTAAGTGGAAGCACTTTCTTGCCAAAGCAACCAACCAACCAAATTAGAAAAAATAAGTGGTATCATCTAACATAAGATACAGTGCAGACAATTTAAATTGCTAAAGATTCCCCTCCCCCTCCCCCTCAAAAAAATTTGAAAAGATATTGTTAGCTCACAAAAGTATTGCGCATAAATTGTTTTGATTCATCACAAATGTTACACTTATGAGCATAAAATTTGCTTTACCAAGTGCAATGATCAACTCCTTCAGATCATTGACAAGCATAGGCAGTCGATAGTCATATACACTGCTGGGCTTGTCTGAATCTCCGTAACCTCTTTGGTCTACAGCAACCACTCTTGAAGAGACAGAGAAAAAAAACAGCACATGCATAATAGTGTCACAGTTTAAAGCACTTGAATGTTTCACATCAGTGTAAAGAAATGCCCACATTAGTACTAATAGCTTCTGTCTTTTAATTAAATTTAAAACATTAATTCAAACTGATGGGTGTGATTTGCTAAGGAATAGGCTTAATATAGTTAAGTGTGAAGAGGGGAGACTACTAAATGACAACCAGAGATGTCATTTTAAAAAAAATCAAAAACAAAGAAAATCATGAAAAAAAGTACAGTAAATAAAGTTCAGAAAAACTGCAAAAGTGATGATATATAAACATAATGTAAAAGTATTGATAACATACACATTCATGAGTTTGTAAGAAAAGTAAGTAAAGTGTTAAAGTCACACAAACATACATTTTGCAGTTTAATTTCTGTTTTCTCAAGTTCAAGCAACCTTTTATATACATTATACAAGTATCTGTAAAAGAAAGTTGGGAATGACCAGAAAATACGAAACATTATAAAGCAGAGAAGAGAGATGTTAGTTTTTCTATTTCTCTCTAAGGTTTTTTCAACAGTTTTTACAGTAGGCTGAAGGGCCCAATTCTGACAGTAATCAATCAACTCTTTGAGTTTATATATTCTATACATTTTATTTATTTTACCCACTGCTAAGCAGTGACACCCAAGATGCATTTTACTTGCATGGAATCATCATCACCATCATTACCTTAACTGGTACCAGCCAGAACTTGAGTAACCTAGCACCCTTGTGGGGCCAATCCACCAATACCAGGGAAACCCAGGAAGACATATGAACACTGAAGGTGTGCCAGCAGGGATCCTAGAGGACACCCAGTCTACTCCTTCTCATTCGCAAGCCAATTCTTCTTCTGCTGGCCCCAGTGACAACTGCCTTGTAAGTACTCATACAGAATCATCTTTAATGTTGAGTCTGAACCTCCTCCAGCTGAACTCAGTTCGCATAGATTTCCACTCTGCCAGGTACCATGACTTGTCTGTGCTGATTTTCATTCCGTACGCACTTGTGCTGGCAACAAGCTTGCTGGTCAGATCTTGTAATGTACTGTTGCCACCCACCATCAGATCAATGTCATCAGCAAAGCATAGGTTACTTAATTAGCTCTCCCTTCAATGGATATGGAGGTGTGGTAGTCCTGGAGTGTATCTTGTGTGAGGAATTCCAATTAGATGTTCAACTGCATTGTGGATGGATGCAACCCTGGAAAACACCCATCATCATAAGAAAGAGCTTACCCACTTGGTTGATTAGGAGTACCATGCTCTTGGAGCTGTCATACAATGGTTTGATGGTTTGGATGAGACTTGCCTCAACATTGAATTTCTACAACACGTACCACAGCTCCTTGTGCCACACTCCATAGAAAATCTTAAGGCTGATGAAGCTATGGTAGAGATCATTACCTTGCTGGAGGTAATTATTTTTACTAAGACGTGGTTGCTGAATGTCTGTTCAAAGATGCTCCTGCCTGCTTGAAATTCAGACTGTTCTTCTGCTAATAGCTCCTCAGCCGCCAGTGCGAGACAGTTCATTTTCAACATAACCTTGCTTGGATGACTAAAAATAGGCCTAACACATATCAGCTATGGACTGGTATGGTTGGCCACTTCAGCCTTGGTGAAACTAATAAAAGGGGCCTGCTGCTTCTTAAAATTCACTCAAAGCCACAGGTTAACTTTAAACAATGCTCTTCATCTTCACAAAAGGTTGAGATGGGTGACCTGGCATTCCCAGGAAGGTCGATCCATAACCAGATTAACTTTATTTTGCCGCTGAGACACTTCAAATCAAGCATCAACAAATGAGGGCATTTCCAGGTGCGGTTATTTATAGTGACCACAGTTCCATCTTCACAAACCTAAGGTTGAACTGATGCACGCCCAACCTTCAAGTTCACTTTGATCTGGACAAGCTACAAGGCCTTAATGTAGCTGAACTGAACATGACTGACTGTGATGTGGACACCCTCTCTGGTCACATCAAAGAAGTGCTCCAGTTCAGGGCCAGGAAGGTTCTAGGGTGTCTGAAGGTGAAGAAGCAGCCCTGGGTCATAAAGGCATGGAATGAAAACAGAGTAATGGGTAGAAAGCAAACATTTTAGTCTTACCAAAGTTTTTCAGATATCCATTAGACAGACGAAGTAGTAGATTATAGCATTTAATGCTTGTAAAACAGAAATTGGTGAAGAATACGCTTTGTCTTTTGTCATATCACCCCGTTCTCATTACAGCTCATCAAGTAACTTACCTGTAATGGCTACTAAACTCCTTTAACTGATATCGCCAGGAGTACCAGAATTCAGGAAAGCCATGCACCAGCAACATTAGCGGCTTGTCCTCGCTGCCATTGCTCACATAATGCAGACGAGCATTCTGCATCATTGCCAACATTATCAGAGATAAGCACTTTACATGCATCACACATGAACTGTGTGTATTTCTATCCAGCAGGAAATATTGGCCAACACCGTTTGGATGCATTGTAAGCTGTATATAAAGACTGACAAAAAATTGACCACATTACATTACAGCAATGATTTACGTGGTCATAAACACACATAAGCTAGTCTTCACATACAACAAAGAGAGCCACATAGTGATCTCCCACATCTGTGAAAGTGAGGAAATAAATTATTCCAGTGTCAATTGTCGGTGATAAAATTATTTCCTCAAAGATCATGCAGATGTGAATGTAAGTATTACACCATGCATTAGCAAAGCGCCATATGTCGAATGTCATTGGCATTAACTGTTATCGCAAATAGCAAAATCATATGCATCCTGAAATGACTTTTGTCGCTGACTGTCATACATTTAAACAAAGAAGAAACTCTACCACTATTTAATAGCTGTGAACAAGCACGAAAATATAAGGTTAAAGAGTTAAGCCATGCAACAAACATAAAATATTATATCTGCCAATAAATACACATTTTGTTTGATACTGCTTGCAATATGTTATGATTACATCCTAATGCCACACATTCCTTAGAGAATTTGAGTCAGCAAAAAAAAGAGCAATAAGCATCCAATCATCATTTGTGCCATACCCCCAACAAATGAGAGAAAATATGGTGTAACAATTATCACAAACATTCTTGATGTTAAAGACATAAAAGAAAGCATTGGAGAAGTAACTCTAGAAAAATTTTTAATTGTGTTTCTGAAAATGTTTTTAAGATTGACAGAAATTTTTACTTTTTGCTGTCATTTACTTTACCATATTTTGGGTAAATTTAGGTTTACAGATAAAAATTAGGTTAATATTAGATAGATGTTAGATAACTATATATCAATATAAGGTCAATATAGGTTAATCTTAGTAATTGTAAAATATAGATACAAATTTGATTAGCTGTTTTCTACATATGTATATTTCACGAAATAAAATGTGCACAGACTTTGTGAATCTATGACACCTTGAGAAATTATGAATACTGTGAATGCAATGAAACATTAATTTAATTTTTATAATTTTCTTGATGACTTCTAGGTTCATTCTGAGTTCACACACACACACATACACACCAAAAAAATTTGAATTCTGAAAGACCAACCCAAAAACAAAAAAATGTGAAGGATGCAAAAAATAAAGGAGGTAAAAAGTAAATTTAAAAAACAATCCCATGGTAAACTATCCTAGGCCAAACCTTAATTCTTTACATGCCCTAATATGGTGGCTGCATTGTGCTTTGAGGATTGGCTGCTACAGTCATCAAACTGGTATAATGCTGCCTTCTAAAAATGGCTTCAATATGTTTTAATGCCTGGACTGTGTTCCTGACAATCATATTAATATTATCCACCGCACAGATCATCATGTGGACTGTTCAAATTGTTTCAACCTATATCGAACCTATAGGTACTGACAATCTTCACGATTTCCCTTCACGAGCAAATAACGTGACAGATAATTATTTGTGTATCACTTTCAAAATTTGCCTAAAGCATATCCTTAAAAAAAAAAAACCTATCTTAACTATTTTCCTGATTCATTTTTTACCATATCATGCTCAATTATCTGACATCGGTCTTTCTTTTTTCCTGTTTGTAGACTTGGCTCTATCATTAGTTTGTTATTCTTTTTTGTCTGCTGATCCTTATTATTTTACTCTTGAGTACAGCTATTTATTCAACTTCTGCCATTGTGGCTGCCAACTGTTATTGTCCTGTTTTAAGTGATCTGTGATTTTTAGGACTTAGTCCAGTCGTTCACACCCCTTCTATTTATCCCATATATGAAAACATGTATAATGAGTATCATTATCGAAGCAAATATTACTGTTTCAATTTTATTTTATGAACTATGCATTTTACCTAAAATCAAACTTTCAAACTCACAAAGTATTAGAAATAATTTTCCTTCAACTAGAAATTAATACTGTACGTTATATAGTATGCATTGCTATGTATAATCCAATCTTCTCGAAAGTTTAGAACAGATTAAATACTAGGTAAGATTAATATGGAAATGAATGAATCAAACATGGTTATACCTCCAAATAGGCATATCCATTTACACCTAGTGCTGGATCTTGCATGCACCTCGGGGGACGCGGTCGTCTCTTCGAGAAAAATATTGTCTGGGGTCCTTTCTTTACGACGCCTACAAGTACGCGGAAGACTGCCATTATTGCATATATGCACCCTATCATAAGTGATCCATAACGAAGTGCAAATCGAAGAAAAAAAGATACTTCTGCCATTGATCCCAGACACTTCGATTTCCTCGCCTTTACGAAGATGATGACACTGACAGAACAAATTATTGAATGTTTAGAGCTATCAACTTAAAGACGAATAGGAACACTATTATATTAAATGCGGCTGAGTACTTTTTCCATTCAAACTTCAAGTGCTTTTCGCAAGACTTGGCATAAATAACATCGATGTTCCGGGTTCGTCTGCTCTTAAATCTGTTCAAGGGAGCTTAGTCTCACGGTTAGTCTAGACGGGAGACAACCGCAGGCATTTTACGCCGAGGTCGATAGAATGGCAGGGATATTTATTCGTCGGATCCCACGACTCTGTAATAGTTTGGTAAGTTCCGATTGCAGCATTTACAGTTTTTATAAACTTAAAGAAATCTGTTAAAATTTTCAATTAGTCTGGAAAGGAATATTTACAGTGTCACTAAATATATTAGCAGTAGCTGCGTTAGAAGGAAATTCATGTCCTTCGCTGTTTGGCTTACTAAGGTGGTCAATATTTAAAGCATGCAGTAGAAAAAAAATACATCGGAGTTCTGTCAAATTGTTTATATTGTTTGTCTATGTTGTCGGTCAATTACAGGTATGCAGGAATCATCTAAAACAACCACCAAATCGTGTGTGCTCCTCAGAAACTCCGTTGTTTACAGACCACACTGAGCCACCTATTCCTCCATACAAAGAACGTTCAGGCGAAGATGAAGAATGCATGCGAGCAAGGCTTTTGTACCAGAGTAGAAAGCGTGGAATGCTAGAAAATGGCTTGCTGCTAAGGTAAAATAGCAAGATTAATTAAAAAATGAAAATATTAAACCTCTTAAATCACAAGTTTTTAACAGCTCGATGTCTTAATGATAGTGAGCTATAACACCACTATAGAATACTGTCAGACACAATGAAATATTTAATGGGAAAACTATTACAGTATTTATGTTAAATATTAAATATGCTAAAAACCAAATTCAAGAAGGTAGGTTAGGCTCAAGTTGGAAAGAACAACAAATCAGCAAAGAGTCTCTAGGGAGTTAAAAGGCATATGGAATGGAGACCAACACTGAGAAGAGTAAAGTTATGATCAATGGCAGCGGCAAAGCAGAAATCTATATGAACAGGGTACAACTCGAAGACATAAACAGCTTCAAATACTTGAGAGCCACTCTCTCCAAGGACGGCAACTCTATGCCAGATATCCACATCAGGATCGCGACAGCAACCGCATCAATGGCTAGGCAAAAGCCATAAGGTTCACTATCATGCACAAGCTGTAAAAATCCCTGGTAGTGCCGATCCTGCTCTGTAGATGTGACATGTGGACTCTGCTCACCAAAACAGAAAGGAGAATCCAGGCATTTGAGAACAAGTATTTGAGGAGGCTGCTCTGGATCTTATACAAAGAACATGTCCAACAACTTTGTAAGCAACAAGATTGCCACACCCGTATGTCAACAGTCAAGTGATGTAAGCTGGCCTTCTTTGGTCATGAGACATGGCATGAAATCTTGTCGAAGGCTATCATTCAAGGCACCTTGGAGGGTGGCCAGAGGAAGAACTGACTTACGAACGTCAAAGACTGGACTGTCGCCCTGCACAGGACCTGCTGACTATCGCCCAAAATAGGCAAGTGTGGCGGGCCCTGTCAGCTGCTGTATCTATCCATGTGATCCCCCCAATGACAGGTGCCGGTAAAGGGATGACTGACTGAAAAGGCTAGGAAAGTGAGACACTTACTTGAGTTGACATGATTTAATGGTTGCACACAAAAAAAAGACATCCATTTATAGGAGCAGCCATTCAAAAGATGAATACAGGCAAGCTGATAGGGAGGTGGACTCATATAAATTCAGATATATATATATGGCAGGTATATACTATACATGTAGCAGGGATGTACTATGTAAATAACAAACTGCTAAGAAGTCCTGTTCTGCCTAAATGCTCCTTTTGTTATATAATCCTACATAGAGATCACCGAGTTCCTAGTAATTTAGAACAGGGTGAATAAATAATATGCACAGACATTTTCTATTTGCCATAGTAATTTGCCGTTTATGGGCACATTCTTAATCAATGTAGACTTTTTCATGCAATCTCTTTGTCTGTCTTTGACCTTTCTGTGAAGCGGAAAATATTGTAACTGATTTTAAAGAAAATGCTTATTACCATGCAGTACTTTTGCTGGACTGCACCTCAAAGACTTCACATTACCGCAGCTGAAAATGTATGATCGTTTGATCAATCGACCAACAAATGACTGGGAAATATACTACTGGATGACAGGTACTTAAATGTACTTTGAAGATGCTATGCATATCTTTGTATGCATGATCTGTAACATTCTTACATCATATATGCAGATATACAAATGCAATTATCTTGCTAACACTCCCTTCCTCCCTTTCCTTCTCATAATATTGCTGACAGCATAAGACAGAGACCCATCAATACCCTACTTCCAGTTCTTGTTTCAGCCATTAGCACACAGTAAGATTGACCTGGGAGAGAGAGTGAGAGAAGAATATAAGTGTTTATCTATTTACTGACAGCAGATGATTTTATCATGACAAGATTCCTGTTATTTTCGATACTGGCATACTTTCATCATCAAAAGTATTATTGTCTAGTTATACTGTTGCAACTAATTTTTGTCATTAGGAGTAAAACCCACACCAGATGAATATAACAATGAAGTGATGGATATGTTAAAAAAGCATGTATGTAATGAAGATAAAGCTTCAAGGATTACCCAGCCTGACCTGTAAGTAAATTCATAAGTTCCATTTAAAGGAAGAATCAGTTTGTTGTAAAGATGCCATGGGAATATATTGTAACTCTATAATTGAGTTTCTCAATAGAAGTAGTTTTCACTGGCAGATTTATTTAAGTCCTTTGTATTTGGTTGTTTTTTTTTTTGACTTTTGGCTTTTCTAGAAGTTTTATTGTTATAAGCATGCATGAGGTAGCGGGGAATGATATGTATGCATTTAAGAAAGTGATTTTAAGTCTGTTTTTAGGATATACGTTGTTAAACTAAATGATCATCATCAGTATACTTAGAGAGTGACATATGTTTGTGTTTCAGCCATCAGATTCATGGTCTAGACTTACTTGTAACTATCTGCACTTCTCTTTCAGAAACTAAATCCCTGCCAACTTCTCTGTGGTTAATTAAGAAAGAAGTCACCGATTGGCTGCTGGTAGCTAAGTGTAGCACAATTCTGCTGCCTGTGGGATCCTTTCATGTCAGTGTTTTCTATGGAATCATCATTCACCGCCGCTGTAAAATACTGAAGTTTGTGGCTGTCTAGTACGTTAACACAAGAATAGAACACAGAAAAACTCTTTTCAGTAGCCATGCTTGTTAGAAATAACATGAATTATTTTAATTCACATATTTTAGGTGTGGATTGGCTTGTCTTCATGTATGTACATATGCACATGTGTAGCATAGTGCTTGCACAAGAGTTATAAATAAAGTATTGTTTGAAACTTCAGGAATATTGTTACTTAGGAAGTGCTTTGTAAAGGCAGATGCACCTTCATGCTCTGTGTGTGTTATTTTATACCAGTTTTTTTGTTGTTGCAATATTCCTTAGTTGCAGATACTCGTCATTCTAATGTCAGTCATACCAAGAAGGTATAGCTTGTGTTTTAGGCAATTTAATATTTCCAATACTATCAGCATTTACAATTCACCAACAGTTGCCACTGCAGCCCCATGAATCATCATACAAATCATTCTGCTAACATGCTGAGATGAATATGTTCCAAAGACATTGAAGGCGATATAGATGAGACATACTGACAACCTTGACACTCCAGCATCTACTGCAAATGTTTCATTGAGGTATACAAGTATGCTAGAGGTGAATTTCAGAACAGCATAAAACCAAACCAACCAAACAGCAGTCCAAAGCAAGAAAACAATCCTGAAAACAAATTATAATGTGGACATAAAGTTAACATAAGATATATTCCTTGAATTCATCTCTTGAAATAACCATCTGCACTAACACCTGCACCAATTTTAAAATTTGCAGAAAAACTTTAGAAGGGTTTAAACAATTTATTTGCTGGCCCACAAATCTCTCTTCTGATCTTTCAGATGTGTCAAACTGTCATTCATAAATGTCTTTTGTTTTCCATTTGATCTTTGATGAGATAGGCCCTGATTTCTATTTATTGGCTATAGTGGAGAAATTTTTTTAAGAACAAATTCTAATGTCTACTCGACTCTGTGACACACTTCATCATTGTTATTTGACTCTTGTATGGGATCAACAGGATTTTGCAGATGCGCTACCTCTACTCTTCTTTAAAAGTCTTCTGACAGTATTGGAAAAAAATATCCATGTAGGTACTTAATTCTGATTTTGAATTGGAGAATGAGATCTAGACATGCTAGTTTTGATGACTTCATCATTGTAAAATATTTTAAATTACACCACAAATCAGTCACGAATACAACAGATGCTTTAAACATACTCCAGCTGTTGACAAGAGTCATGCACCTCTAGTAAGTCTTGTTGAAGCATCTGAAGTCAGTATTACCTTCAGACACTGTGTTTATGGAGAACTCTGTATTTGAAGGTCTGTGTCATGTTATACTAGTTGTTGTTCCTAGTTTAGTTTATTTTTCAACAGTCATGTTCTCAGTGGCACTTTTAGTCTATAAATGTACAATCTTCAGCATGAGTTTATTCAAGATACTTATACATACTTGAAACATGTCACAGCAGATTATATTTATAAAGGCCATATATTTATGATTATTTATAGAGAGTAGCCTGCATATAACTGAAGGGAAAGAGTCAATAAAGCATAAAAAGTGAACCAAAGGTCTTTAGCACAGCAATCGCACTCCCAACTGTGTACCAAGCAGAATCCTGTATGGCATTACAAATAAACAGCGAACAAAACCACCTTAGAGGACTCAAAAATATAAATCAAATATACTTGATGATAAAACTCAAGTGCACACTAAAAGAAATTTGCCAGAGACATTTAAACATGGTTTTTGAAGAGGATGAAAGGTAGCTCAAATTGAAGCAAACACATTTAACATGCATGCTGGTCTGCAAAAAGGTGCGTACCAGAACTCTATTCTCAACAAATTCAGTGAAAAACAAATTTTAAATGCCCAAAATACTTTTCACCAATATTTGAATAAACAATCATAAAAACTGACTGTTTTAATTAGAATAAGGTGTAGCTATTGCATATCTTTTATGTCCATTGACATCGCACATTTGTAGACGTAACACCTCTCTCTCTGGCCTTACATCACTGTTGCACTCTGAAGATATAAATCCTTGCTTTGTTTAGGCTTTACAAACTGTGTGTTCATGAGCATGTTTGAATGTAGAGGCACTTTATTATGTATATGTTTGCAAGTGCCAGAATGCAAATAATAATAATAATAATAAAAAAAACACACACAAGAAAAGGGGAAGTCTGCCATCTCAGATTATGGAAGATATGACTAATACACATTTCACAATGTCAACAAAAATATTATTTTCCTAAAAATTTAGTAAGAGGAATGAAAATGCCTGCCAGTAAAATTTTCAGTTAAGAACGACATTCTGGAATCAGTTCTGTGAGTTGATGCAACTGAACTATGTCACCAAGCTACAGTAAAGATGAATTCAATATATTTAATTTGTCAAGGTGAGTACTGCTTACCATTGTGTCATGATGAATTAATTATGAACTGCATTGGCCAATGTCCAAATGTCTTGAACCTGATGTTCACGGAAATGCAAGTGTACTTTACCATTTAGTGATCTTGTAATATATATTTACAGCTAGAAAGAATTTAAAGGCCTTTCTATTATTATGCCTGCTAGTGATTGACCAATATTTACCATCTCTTGTTCTCAATACAAAGAAATAGATAAATGCTCACATGCATACTACATAATATATATATACACACACTCTATAGCACACCCTCACACATACACTTTCGTGAATTCTTAAACTTGCCCCACAGTATAAAAATTCCTTGTCTTTGGTTGTCCTGCTTTTCTGTAGGCGTCTGGAAGACGTCAGGAGTTGTGATGGAAACAACGAAGTCCATATTCCCAAACTTTTTGATGTCTGTTTACTACACTTTTATGTCGGTTCTTTTTTTTTTTTTTTGTTATAACATGCCGAGTTCAGACGTATATTCCGTTCGATTTGACAGAGGCACACCGCAAATATGATCCCAAAGATCTGAAAAATAAAAATACACATCATCATCTTAGGCGAAGGTTCAAAATCGAAGATGGTCTAAAAAAATTGCACAGTCAACGGCAGCATTGCATTCAACTGAATGGAAAAATTTCCATTTAATCTAAAATCTGGCTAGTGATGGCTGGTCTCCATCTTATTCGCGAATGATCTAAGAAATGTGACAGGCAGCTTGGAGGTGAAAGTATAAGCTATCAGGAGATGAGATGCAACAGAAAAGTGCAGTTCTTACAAACCATGTCACCAACGTGGATGCACTGAACAGACTTTGGTAAACAACTGGTCCACAACAAGATGTCCTGGTCACAGCTAAGTGCAGGATGAAAATGGGCTCTCTCTCTATCACACACACCCACACAGACCCATGTAAACACGTACAGACATCCATACAAACAAGTACACACAGATGTGTGAGAGAGAGAAGGTGGAAGGGTGGTTAGTGTACACACGTAGCCAATGTCTTCCTCATGTTCCACTATACTTCCAAAACTGTGACAGGCATCCAGCATCTGGGCTACAGAATTTCATCGACAACATCAACTGTGTTTTCTTCACTGGGTGGAGTTCATCACACGGGAGATTATGAGCAGTCCCGTCACCTTGTAGAGATACCTCGTGCGCACGTGCCGAGTGATACATTTTGTTGGCTCTTTGACCTTTCTCCTGGCAAATGTCGGGATACAGACTTTTCTTCCTACAACCATTTCGCTGTGGCTCCACCCAGAACTACAACTGACCCTGCCTCTGTAGCCACATTTTCGTTCCATCAGCTTCTCTCGTGGCATACTCATCATCCCCATCCTTACCGACATGTTCTCCTTATCGATCTCTGATAACTACAACAATGTCCGCACAAATTTTCGAAGGCTATTCGTTGCCTTCTTACCCGTCCTTGTTTTTTCTTCTTCTTTGCTGATCGCTGGATAATTCTATGGATAATGTCAATATTAACGATCAGATGTCTGATAGTTTGGCGATACAGTGTAGCATATGCGATATAATAATGATGCCATGTGATGACGTGTAGCATTTCGATATTATAATCACACCTTGTGAAGAAAAGTTTTCTGTTGTCGTCGTCGTCATCATCACCACGTAACTACCACCACCGTTGCATCCACCAATGACTCGGTTTTTTTCGACAGAAATGTAATTAAATGATTTGTTTAAAACCCAAATAAAATTTATTTGCAAATTCACTGGACTTTTAGAAGAGACCACTGAAGTCACATAAACCGTGCAGACCGGTACTCACCTCAATGACTCCGATTCCAACGCCTACAATTATGAAAATAAGACTTTGATCGTTCAGCCATTGTAAAAGTGACTCGTAACAGCCCTGTAACAAGTGCCAAACCTCAGTTTGAGTGCAAGACTTATGGTAAGCTGATCCAATGGTGTCAAAGAAGTAACAAATGCGCAAGAGACATATTACAGTGATGCTACAGGTGTCCAAAAAAAGTGTCAAACGTGTAAAAACAGATACTAATTTGGTCAAATAATTATATTTTAAGCATCATATTTTACCGCTAGACATCGTTTATTTATAGTTCATATTATACAGAAAGAGTCATTACATTTTATATTTTAGCAAAAGCAGAAGCAAATGTCACACGATGTTATAAAGTCTGCTTGCTGGTCACAGCAATCGTCCTATGGGGAGTACATGATTCATATTTTTCTGTTTAGAGGGTCCGATATAATAATAATAATAATAATAATAATAATAATAATAATAATAATAATAATAATAATAATAATAATAATAATAATAATAATATTATAGTCGCTGTGTAGAACGACAGAACTTGGTATGAAAGTAGTTTATAGTGTTCGGTTTTCAGAAGTGCGAAGACCCGTTTACCTTGGGGTGGAGCTCGGAGAAGGTGGACCAGGCCTGATGCAGTGCCAGAGCCTCGCTGTTACAAGTGGAGTAACTGTGAGGCTCGAAGGAGGTGGCATCCCTCCCCTTCCCTGCGCAGCAGGAGCGTGGTACGTAGTACTGTAACACAGGTAATGAGTGAGTGAGCGGATGAGTGAATGAGTGTGTATGTGTGCATGTTTGCGTGAGTGCGGGTGAGTGTGTGATAGGTAGATTACATGGGTGGACAAATAAGGAAGGACGAATAAGGGGGTGCGGGACTGGGGAGCAAGTGAATGAGGGAAGATGAATAAGTGTTAAATCGAGAAGCAAGTGAGAGGTCGGTTCGTGGATTCGTAAAGGACAGGAGAATTAGTGCGAAGTGTCAGGAGACTAAATAAAGAGTAAGTCTTGGTATCACCAGGACCAGGGACGGCAACACAGGAGAAAGACAGACCAGACTGGGGATGAAGATATCAGTAATCCGACTTCCTCTTTCTCTCACTCTCAGCTGGAGGCAGTTCTGTTTCTCTGCTAGCAAACACACTGTCCTAATGAACCACCCGTAACATTGTGGGTAGATCACTGGTACTCTAACCCTTGTGACACTTTTTATATTATAACATCAACATAACTCAACCAGTTTTTAAGTAAGGTACTGTTTAACGGTCTTTCCCAACCTTTTGTGATGTATCTAGCTGCTCCTGGAACCAGAAACTCCGTTGGTAGTCTGTGTAGTTTTCAGATCCGCAACAGTAGAACTGCATATACACCCGAAAGTACCTCATGAAGGATTGTATATACAATACACAATGTCTTAGAGAGTATTTGAGTGATTCAGAAATAAATACACACGTTTGAAAGGAAGCAATGTAATTGTTTATGCTATCACTGGGCATTGGGTTATTTCAACTTTTCATGAAAATGATACAAAGCTGAAGAGAACATCAAAGTAGTGGAAAGAACTTACCTTCACTTGCATGAAGTCTATAGTGGCATTGCCGCTGCCGGTGTAGTTGCGAACGCTCAGCCCCAAGCCGTCCCGAATAGAATTCTCAATCTGAATGCGATCATTGGACAGGAAAAAAAATGATCATAATAATAATAACAACAACAATGATAATAATATGTGTGTGATTATGATGATGATAATTTCTTTATTCAGTTTCTGGAAGGCCATGTGGCCCATATCAGCATCAAATACTTCTACTTACAATGCATATATCTATGTGTGTGTGTGCGCGCGCGTGTGCTTCATAGCTCAAACAAGAAAATGGTTTCTAATGAAGAATTTACTTACATTTCCCTTTTCAACCGCAATGTAGATCCCGGCACCAAGTTCTCCGAGCATAACCACCACCATGCAAGCTATATACTTGAAAAAAAAACCAGCAACAATGTCTTGTGTGAACTCTCTCGTCAACAACACACTGACAACCACGTGATCTCGATAGCATGTAAGCAGCGAAGACAGATCGAAGTAAGCAATGAATTAAACCCACTCATTAAAAAACATGGCGGCAGTAACCGACTTAGGTATCATCTCAAAATGTGATGAAAACTACAGCACACAGGTCCACTTTGTATCTTATTCAGGGATGTAATGAAAGGGTACAGGGTACATTCCTGCTGGAATATTAAAATCATCTCAAACGACACATGGAGGTGTATGAATGCGCGCTTTGAGAAATGTGTGAATAGGTTACAGGTGAGAGACACCAAGCTATAGTTGCTATTTCATAGAAGCACACATAAAGCTGACCCTTTTCTCTTGTTTCTAGGGGTAATTTCAATAAACACCAAATCATCAGGGGTCAGATTCTCAACAAAGTATTAGCTTAGGGCTTAAAGTAAGCTAAAATAGTCCCCTTTGAGCCTTTTTTACCTGACTGCTCACATTAACCATTTAGCTAACTTTAGCAAGGTGATGTGCGCCTCGCTCAAGAGTTGTCTGACAAAATGGACTCGCCAGACTCGACTGATGCCCTTTATTTGTTAGTCGGAGAACTTTAGCGGAGGCTTTGAATGAATGAAACGCTCTGTCGCGAGGCTTGTGATAAAGAGGGTGGGAAATGGTAAACTCATTATTGCTGGAGTAAAGGGTGGGCGTGCTACGTGCCCACGACGTAGTATCAACGTAAACTTACGATGCTCAGCATGATGGCGCTCTCGCGGATGGCGCCGCAGCAGCCGCAGAAGCCGATGACAAAGACAAAGGAGCCGACGCCGATCATGATGCTGGCGGCGGTGGAGACGAACTCGATGGGTACGCTCATGTCGATCAGTGTCGACAGCGACTTCTCCACCGTGTCAGAGGCCAGCAGGAAGATGCCGATGCCCATGATGACGCCACCGGACAGCTGCGGGTGAGACAGAGGTCAGCCACGTGATCAGGTATAGCAGCCACATTGCACGATCGTAAAACACGCAAAAAATCCCAAACAAACAACAATTAGAAAAAAATAAAATAAAAATAATAAACGACTCAATTTTAGCCACCTCCACAAAAACTTTTCAACAAGATCGCACTTGGGTGTCGTGGGGGATGGGAAACGGCTGTGGTCGTCCCTGTTGATGCCTCGAGTTCTGTTAAAGTTGCTGTTGCCTTGTCCTCACCACCAGGACTGGTCTGAACAGCTGGTGGCAGCTGTCGGGTGGCTGACTTGGTCTCCTGATGTTGTCGGTCGGTGTGTTCTCATCTCACAAGAACTGGTTTTCTGAAGGTGTATCCTGGACATTTGGTCTGCAGCGATCTCCATTTGCTCAACGTCTCGCGGCTGTTGTCATTTACTCAAGGGCCCTGATTTGTGTGAAAAATCGGGCAGTGGTATGTAAGAGTAGGCAGGATTATTGGTCATCCGAGCCTTGGTTTTCATTGGGATGAGAAGTGTCTGAGAAAAGAAGGTGCCAACGGAAGCGGAAGCAGTTTGTATTTTTGCCCCAAACAACCCTTCAAAAACATTCCCCAAATCCAAACCCAACACAACATACAAACGACATAAAACCGTAAAAGAAAGCAGCAAATAAATAAAATAGAAATAAAAAATGAAAATTGATAGTTAGAAAAACAGAGAAGAACGATTCTGGTTATGAAACGGCTTCTACCACGTGACACAACACAGGACGTGACCTGCCACATGAGCCGCAAGATGCGATGTCACACAACACACAAGACCGTGTCACACCCCTTAAAGGGCATGATGTCAAAACACACATGACATGAGGTCATACAGCACACAGGGAACGATCTGTCACAATCAAACAGGGTGTGATGTCACATTACACACACATATCGTGACCTGTCACAATCATACAGGGTGTGATGTCACACTAGACTGGACTGCACTACATGCAACACACTGGACAGGCGTGACCTGTCACACAACAACTCTTAGGACACAACATAACACGTGACCTGTCACAACCATACAGGCTGTTATGTCACACTAGACTGGACTACACTACACCCAACAGACTGGACGTAATATGTCACACAACAACTCTCGGTACACAACAACCACAACAAGTAGAAGGTGTTTACAGTCAACAATACGTGATAATTTCCCCGTGAATTACTCTAAAGCCGGTGTCACACCCCACGACAAAGCTGACTGAAACAAAAATACTCAATTACCGCAACACGTATCTTGATTTCATTTCATTTAAAAAATGTTTCTGAAGAGAGAGGACTGGCATTTACACCAGAAAGTCTCCCTACCATTGTCAGAAGATGGGGAGAAATCGCTTTGACCAAAATGAGTTATTGCCTTAGCTGCATGCAGTCAGGCTGGAGTTTGTCTGTTTCAGTCGACAAAGCCACAGAAAATAAGACAAACCGACTTTTGTCACAAGTCTACGAGCAACAAGACACACAACGGGTGACATCATGACTGAACTCTTACCCAGAAGATAAAGTTGAAGACGATGAGAAAGTAGCGAGAACACTGGGCACATCTCCCTTCCGCCATCGCTGAGGCTGCTGAATCCCTTTCGTCAAACGATGATACACAATTCTACTTCTTCCTTCACACAACACAACTGCCTTCAGCTTTGCCAACCCCGGAGGCCGGAAGATGCGATCTCCTGAAGACACCAGTGAGATAGTGGAGTGGTGGTTGTCACACCAATCACACCGACTGTGTCAACTGAGACGATATCAGCTGATAACCAGGTCTGGAATCTCGGACACAATGACGGAGTATTCCTCGCCAGAGAATCAGAGCATCCTGTCACCATGCAGGCTGCACACAACCCGACTGATGGGCGCAAGTGGCCCACTCTTGAGAAAAATCACACACCGACTCGGCCCAGGAAGTGCACTCGAGTCACTCGCCCTACTCAGCTCGGGAGTCTATTTTAATCTTGATGATGTTGGTGAATCAGCTCGACATCAGTTGCTGCAGAAAACGGAATTCTCCACACAATAAAAGTTTTTTTTTGTCAACGGATTGTTGTGGTTGCGGGAGGCTGGGAAGTAACCAACCCTTCCCTCCAAGAATATTCACCGTCAAGGGTCAATTCTACCTCCTGTCCACAGGGTGTGTTTCTAATATTTCTAATGAGTTTTAATGTGATGAGAACATGGAAAACTGTGCAAGTCGTGCACTTAAAGTAGGATTGTCACAGTTCAGACACTCCTCGCAAAAGCCTCGTCCTCTAGTCTAGTGCGCGTGCTGGGACAAGGGGGACGCCAGGGGATGGTCTTTTCCTTTCTCGATGAATTCAGAGCTAAACGTTGGCTGCTCAAAGCTGGATTTTTCAACACAGCCCAGAAGATTCTCACTAGAAAGATTTACCGGATGATATGTAATTTGATGAATGTTTCCTTGGAAATTATTAGATGATGGAAGTAGTTGTTTCCCTTGTTCTCTTGGTGCGACTAGAGTTTTAGTCCTCACAGCAATAAGAGAAGATGTATCTTTTCCGATGTGATAACTCTGTTCTTGCACTGTAACAGAGAAAAAGGAAGCAATTAATCTTGTGGTTGAGAGATATATATATAGAGAGTGTTTTTGTGTGTGAGAGAGAGGAAGAGATTATCACATACGCCAACACAAATCACGAAAAAGCCCCATAAACCACCTTGTATTCAGTTAAGCACATGCACAAATATTCACACACACACAGAGTTAGGCACATACACAAATATTCACACACACACAGTTAAGCACATCCACAAATATTCACACACACACACACAGTCCCCCTCCCCTCACACAAGATACAGACAAAAAGATGCTCATGACCAGCACACACACACCCTCACACACCAATGCACTCTTGAATCATTTCGAGATAACAACGGTCATCAGACTGAAAGAGAATTGTTGTGGACTTACTTCTGCCCTAATATGTGTTTGATATGATCTGTCAGGAAGCTGGTGCACAGGAGTCTCGAGGCTTGGCTCTCACGGCGCCCATTCAAGGGCTCGGTTATTATTAGGGCACTTGTCTGGCTGTGTGAAAGAATAATTGTTGCAAGACATTGCCTGGACCTTATTAACAGACCAGTCTGGCCATCCTGACCTCCCTGTTACCTACCACACATTATTCTACACATCAGAAATCGATTCCTTCATCAATCGATGACGATTTCAATAACTTGTAAAAGCCACCTGATGATACAATGATACCCAGTGAGAAGGTAGGAAGCATCATGTTGTTGTGAATAAAAAATCTCCACGATTCTGTCTCAGACAAGAATGTCGAGTTCACCGACTGTCTACCCCGCTTCTCTCCCCTCCTTTCTTTAAACAACTGATTGGGTGCACGTTGTTCGACTATAACAAACAGCCCAGAGCTAGTTGTTCAATAAACAAAGAGGACAGGTGGGCACCTGCACTTACACAAAGCGTCTTTGCACGTGCGTGTGCGTGAACGCATGCATGTGTTCTGTCATGGGCGTGAGCATGCTCGTGTCATGTGGTGTTATCATTTGTAGACAGCGACACTCGGCAGATTCCAGCAAACAAACAAAGGAAGGAATAAACCATGTCTACTTGTCAATTCCACTGATGAGATCCCCTCCCCCCGCTGCCCCCCACGTGACCCCAAATAGTCGAGTTGATTTTCCAGACTACACTTTTCTCTTGAACAGATGGACAGACTGGTAGAGAGACACACGTGTACACGCGCCCATGCACACACACACGCGCGCGCACAGGGAAACAGAAGTTGCAGATGATTGATTTGGACAAACATCCCCTACAGACATTGAACACCTTACATAATGTGTCAGAAGGTTTAAATTCCCTGAAACTACTCCTAGCTCAGCCATTGTCTTAGCATCAGTAAGGTGGTGTTCTCCATGCAACCCTGACTAAGACAGGTGTGCTGCGTCAGCAGATCAGCAATAATGAAAGGCCAGACGAGAGAAGAAAGCAGCCATCGACCTTTGCACAAACAGATGCAGAGACAACGAGCGATGTGTACAGAACCGTTTACAAGAGTGACACCAGACGTCTATGGTGTGATATGTCCAGATGTCATTAACATAAGAGAACAAATTAGAGCTTTTACAATAAATGTCTACATTTCACCCAACCATCCATCCGTCCAACCGAATTTAGAAACAACGAAAAACAACAAAATATAGATGAAATTAAAACATAAATTACAAACAAATTAAGCTAGACCAATATCCAGCATTGAAATGTTAGTCTAATTAAAACAAGTGTACAGTAGCACCGGGCTTAGAGTTCTTGTGTGGAAGCCAAGCAATCCTTACATTATCTGTCAGGTGTGTCTGTGCGGCACTCATAAAATGTGCTTATTCAGCAGTAACATCCAGGTAGCCTCTTATACCTTCCCTCCCCCCGACACAAGCGAGCGCACACACACACACACTCACTTTCTCACACACACCTTCTCTCAATCTCATATTCTCACACACGCACACACAAAAGGAGGATGGGAGGGAGTTACGTCCCCTAACATTCAGATTCTCTCCCTTGTCGTGCCAACAGGTAGGCGCATGCGTACCTGCCTGCATTATCTTATCAAGCCGCACCCCTACCCGTCACCTGATTCACATTGCCCGTGAACGCTTCCAGACTCAGGAAAGGTGAGATGGTTCAAAGAGCACGCCGACACAGCGGCAGCCACATCGTCAGGTGGCAGAAAAATAAAAACAAAGAAGGAGGAAAAAAAGTCCCCAACACTTGAAGGCTGGGAACGAGATTTTGTTATCCTTCCTGACGTCCATGTGAACGTTAACAAACGGAATTTTTTTTTTTTTTTTTTGGTACCAAGTGCATGGCTGGTAGTTTTAAAACAAAGTGGGCAATTATAAGGAGGATATCTCTGAGATAAGCCACAGACATCGTCAGACCACTGAGGTAACCAAAGATTTCTCCTTTTTCATCAGGGATTATAGACCTCAGTGAACTTTCGTAGCTAATTAATGCACAGGCCATGGGGCATGAAATGAACGAGAAATATGGAGCGAAGACCAAAGGTCATGAAATGTTGAAGATGATGAGAGAGTTACAAGGAATTAACAAGACCAGACTTCCGGCTTGGGAGGGAGAGAGGGAGGGATAGACCTCATTGAGTGAAGGCCTTGGATCCATGATTGTAGGGGGTTGGGGACAATGATGAATAATTCAATAGTTCAGCATATGCTGATATAATTAGTGTGTTTTTATCTTGTACTGCGAGAAAGAAAGTACGTGTATATGTGAGATGGTGCATGGGATCGGGGTAGATATTTAGCGCACACTAAGTATTGAGCACACACTAAACATCTGAACACACTAGATACCTACATCTGAACACATTAGACAGCTGAACTCTGGGACTGGTGTTCTCGAAACACCAAGAAAAGGCGGGCAGCAGCTTCCCTCCGGTACTGCAGCTGCCTCCATCACTTGTCTCGTGTACCTGGCCGTCTACCTGCACATTCCTGCCTCTTCTGGTGATGCGGAGAGACAGACAAATACCTGTTATGTCAAACGATAAGCCCCTTCCACGTAGGTAGGTGCGAGATATACTTACAGGCGCCATCTGTGTAATGTGGTGAAAACATTCACTGACATGTTCATGTTACACAAAATGGCGACTGCAGAGATGTCGCCACTGCACCTTGTGGGGCCGGCCGCATGAAGGACTGATAGTAATCAGCTCGGTGACAGCTACGAACCTCTTTTTCCCAGACACAACCCAACAGGGAGAAGTTTTAAAGGGTCTTCTTGTCTGGTGTTTTAGCTATGTTTGCGGTTACATAAGTTGTGCTTCTTAGTCTTAGTCATTTGTTTAAAATTTATGTCAGATTTATTTTCTTATTTGTGCAAATATTTTGGCGCCCATGTTTTCGAAATGAATGCAGCATTAGAGAAATAGGTGAGCTCACTGGCAGAAGATTCTGACACACAAACTATAATTCCTGTAGACAGTCTGCTTTGTAGTGTGTGGACATGCTACATGGTTGGGGAGGGAGGCTGGCGGGGAATAAAGATGAGGGGATGAGGTTGTTTCCACCTGCAAAATCAAGCCCAGGTTACTGACGTCACCGCACCGGTCTGCACGTCAGGTAGACTCGACCGCCGCAGGTGTGCAGGTGAAAAGGACGCAAATAATTACGACTGACTGAGGTTGTGTTTACTCTCTTGTACGAACCGCCACCGCACCGCCTGCCAAAACTTTGTCACAGAAGTCTGAACCTGTTCCTCCTCTACAGTCTGAACTTGAACCGCGCTTAACTCCTTACCTGGTGTATCTCTAGGTAACGGATGTTGTCAAGGCTACAAATATTCCATCAAATAATACTTGGTCAGTAGTTTCACGCCGAGTCAGTTAGGGATAATAAATATCTTGAAGGGTTGGGGGCTGACCAACTCTGTAAACAGATGTTACATTGAGTGAGGAACTATGTGTGGCCGGAGGCGAGTTCTGATCCCACAACCTAGGATTTTCAACAAATAGAAGACATACTTAGAATGTTAACACTAACCACGTATACAAGTATACATATAAACACTGCTAACATTAAAATTGTTTTTGTAAAACGCCATGAACGTGTCCATACGACCGGGATATGATGCCATACAAATTCGCTGTATTATTATTATTCCAAAAATAATTCACGAACTTTGAAAACTACCAAAACCATTATGTTGAAAATCATTATATTATCTGCCCATTTTTTAAAGACTTGCATTGAAGACGTGAACATCTTAAAACAAAGAAGAAGAACGAGCGAGAAGAAAAAAAAATGATAAAGGGGAGAGGGAGAAAAAAAAAAGGAAAGCTGGAGGAGAGGAGAGATGGTCGGGATGCAGAGAGAATTACTTAGCAGCCACAAACCTCCTACTTCCGTTCAAGTTGCTGGTTCTGTAAATAATGCATCAACTATTTTTGTTCGCAATGTACAGTCAGGAATTCAAAGTTATCGCTAAACGCGGTTTGTGCTGCCGAAGGGCAAAGGTCGCGAAACTAATACGCATTCAAACGGAATGTAAATAAATCTGTACAAGAAAGGCAGATAAGTAAATACAAGATAGTGTGAAACACTCACACACGGAGAGAGGTTTCAATGCAAAGAATTTGAAGATCTGTCAAACTAAGTAAAAAAAAAATTCTTTTCCTGAATATAAAAATATAAAGATCATATTTCAACATCGCAATTTCCCGCGTTACAATATACACACTGCGATGTACACACACACACAAAAAAGACAAATATAAACTAAAAATGAACATAGTATACAGAGTCGATGTTAACAATGATGACAACAGTTACTATGTTGAGTTTATCTTTAAACAACATTTCTGTTCATGCCATAAAACTCGTGGCTGCTGCTAGACTTTGTCTGCTTCTCTCAAAATTCTTTGCACACTGTCCATCTTTTACAAACTTTTCATCTTCAGTTTATTTAACTCAACATTCGTTCCTTTATACAGTTTATTTCATTAACTCTCAAAGTTTGTCCCTTTATGCATATCACTCGTCTTCTACTTGACATTTTGCAGGATCCTTCTCATCACCAGGTAAATATGATCCCAAAAAAGAAGAGGTTTGGACCTTTGCTCTCAAATTATTGATGCCACAGGCTCCCACAATGCAACAGACGATGCAGAACAATGTTCTTTGTATTTCGATTATGACAAGTATATCAGACGGGCTCATGGTGTTGTTATCTCGGCCGTTGTCTCAACTGGAAAATAAATGGTAAATCCTAAATGGCCTGAATCCTGAATCATGGCCACCTACAGATCGTCTTCATCTTTGATTGCCTGCCTGTCGTGTGTCCTGGAGCAACATCCAGTCCGTACGGAGCAACCTGACACTCCCTTCATACATGAAGTTTCCCTCCAAGGTGTTTAAACATTAGAAAAGTTTTTTTAAACACGTATTTGTGAAATTTTAACCAGCACGGACTTGGTTGTCTTGGCGAGGACCCAGGTTCGCTACACCCTCTTCTGTTTTTATTCACGAGAGTTTTGCGAGTTTTCCACTGGAATACACAGGATGGCCAGCAGCCAGGCGCCGAGGTGCAGGTTTTCAAATGTTGAAATAATTTAGTATTATTATCTGACGTGCCTGGCATGACTGGCACCCTGCCATAGTCATTGGGGTCAAGTAGTGTTGTGCAGTATCCCTGTTCTTTGAGAAGTTCCCTCCAGGACCTCCTAGTACACAGGCTGGCCTCCCCTAGCTTGTGTAGACTGGATGCTATTTTAGACATTGGAGGCGAGGTTCATGGGATGGGACGACCAGGTAGTTCCTTTAGGTTAAAGTCAAAAGGTCTCTGGTGTGTACATACACCTGCACGGCACTGAGAGATATGAGGTGTACAAGGTTATCTCCCTTTTGCATTTCATTTTCTAAGATTTTTTCGCCCGTGGCATTATTTTTTATTGACATTTGTAACAATTCATTAATGATTGTGATATCTGATATAAATTTAATAATATAGTTATACCATGGATGTGTATAGGTGGATTGGTGTCTGTCTGCCAAGACCAACGCTTAGCCTCTTGCGAAGTGATCCGCTGTTAGTCTCGGCGAGCCTAAACCAAACCGGAAGCTTTGTCGTCTCATGCCTCGTTTTAGTAGTTAACTGGAAAAAATATCGTCTGCCAGCAGTCCAGTAATACAAGCTGGAGGAACGATTCCCTCTGCGCATGAGCAGGTGGGCATCTTGTGCATGATGCACGTGATAATCGCTGTCACGTGGTGCGAGCTGATACCAGTGGACGTGAACCGCGAGTGCCGCACCTGAGAGGTCTACCAGTGTAAACCTTTTCTTTTTTTTTTTTTGAGGTGGCGGTGTGGTAAAAGCTGGCTTGAGCTCAGTAAAATCCTATTTCCTAAAACACGTGTTAATTATTGCCCTCCTGCTGTCTGGAGACAAAAGTCTGCGCACATCACAATAAGCACAACAAGATGTCAAAGATTACACATGTACAGGAATAGACCTCGTTATCACGTGGTCTCACCTCTCCCCATGCTTGTTGTAGTCTTGAAAACATAATGACCACGTGTATGTTTGTACCTCTGTACATGTCTGACCTCAGTGTTCTGTAACCTTTGTGCACTTTTTGTGGACCGTTATCTTACACTAAACTCACCCCAGTTATTTGACAACAAACTTTGCGTTGCTTCAGACCTTTAACACTTTTATCTCGAATTTGAGAATTATGCTTTACACTATTGACACATTTATTTATTTCCATATTTACTACAATTGCTTATCTAAGGCAAGCGAATTATTTTGAATACTTCTTTCTTTCCATGGTTAATTCGTTCGCTGGGGAAAGATGAGTCAGAACAAACAATAAAATGATATTAATAAATGGACATGACATAAAATGAAGTAATGAGAAAAAAAATGGAAATGGGAGGAGTGGAGGGTGACAGACTCGTGAGATCATCAGTTCTGATTATTCATCCACTTCCTGTTGTACGGAGCGGGTGGCACCCTGGTCGGCAAAGATAAGAAAGCTCGCACCTGAGAAAATTTGAATCACAAAGCAAAATGTCCTCCTCCACCCACCTGCTTTCATCTTGTCGGAACTGACGGCGAAAATACCCCTTTAAAAGGCCTCCCGAGTGCAAGGGAGGGAGCGGGAGTCGATGGGAGGTACCGGCGACCTGCAAGGTTAAGTGTGAGGAGAGAGTTTGAAAACTAGTGAAACAGCTGCCACCCGGTTATTTTGAGAACCGACCCTGGTGAGCTCCGTCTGCCAGTCTCCTCTCCTCCTGCCTCCGAGCATCGCCGGCTGCGTTTTCTTTGCGAGTCCGTCTCCTCATCTCAGGCTTTTTGTTTCTCCTTTTTGTCTTTTCCTTTTCCTCTGACAGTTGTGTAGACAACAGACAGCCAAACACTTGAAGGGATGACGGGAAAAATATACGATAAGACAGATTGTGAAGCAAAAGTTTGTAAGAGAACAGTTTTTATTAGAGAGGACAAGATGTCCGTGTGAATACAACTCCATAACCTCACAGCTACTCCACGTGATGTATCACGAGCTCCATTATGTTTACTAGACATGTGAGATTGCAATACTAAAAATATCAGAATCGTTCTAAAACATTTCATACTTCCTTCTCTCCGTCTTTTCTTGTTGTAGAAACGTGAAGTGTTTTATATAGCGCGTGAATGCGTAATGAAAATGCATCAGTCAGCAGTTGCGGGATGGTGGAACCTTTGGCTGCTGATGTGTCAGTACGTGGTCTGGGCGTGCTTTAGTACGTTGTGAGTACGTGTTTCACGTGGTTTTTAGTACGTGGTCGGTACGTGCTTCACGTGTTTAGTACGTTGTGGGTACGCGTTTCACGTGGTTCAGTGGGACGCTGTAATGCATTTCCCAGTACATTTCAGCACGTGGTTCGGTTCTATGTTCCAGTGTGTTTCAGTACATGATTCAGTAATCGATGACGACGACGATGATGATGATGTTGTTCTACAAGATGACTTTAAGAAGGATGAGGGACCTTATCATTTAATATCCATTCTTTTATTTTTTATTATATCTCTTTGGTCTGTTTATATCTCTTTAGTGTGACTACAAAGTCTGGATGCTCTACCTGTCGGTGTGACATTCTGAGACGCTTCACCTGTCCACGTGACTGGAATTTACTACCTGTTGGCATGACTACCGGCTGACGCTGCTGTCCCTGATTTATTCTAGGTGAGATGTACCCGAGCGGTTCTACCTGTCTGAGTGAAGTACTACAGACCACTGCTATCTCCCGCGCTGCCTCATAGCTCGGCTAAACGCACTCAAGGAATAATGTTTTTCCCCTTAAAAACGAACTGTTTGTTGTTTTGTAGCTTTCTGTCCCTCGCCACAACATCTGTCTGTATCGTCTTGCAACCTGTTAGGCTGCAGTTACATCCCGCGCATGCGCACACACATGCACACACACTTACGCACACACACGAACACACACACGCACGCACACTCACACACGCACACACACACACACAGCCAGACCACGAGAGTGTTTACAACATTAGCCGAGCTGTTACGAGGGTGCTGATTAAGGAGAGCTAAATGTTGCCAGCGCCTGTTTAAACAGACTTGCAGGTAATGGCTGCGAGAGGCCGGCCATGTGCGGCACACACACAGTTGTGGTCTTCAATTATTTTCTCGCTTTAGACAGCTTTACCAAATTATTTTTCCGGTTTTTTCTCCCCTGTGCCTTGTTCACTCTCTCTTTCCCGAGTTTACCAAGCAAATTTCGATAGTTTCGGTCTTGAATAGAATCGTGGAGGTTTTCAGAAGGAAGAAGCTGTTTACAGCGGTAGTCGGAGCATAAAAAGAAGAGGAAAAGATGAAGGTGAAAAAAAACTCATGGTCAGGTGTGAGAAAAAGGGGTAAAAACGGTTATGTATTCTATGTACGTGTCGTTGTAAAAGGTAAGGTAGTCACGTGACATAAAGGTCGTAGGTGAGTGAAGTGTTGGACACCCCAACTTGTTCAGGGCTCAGCCTTCTAAAGAGTCGGGTACCCTTGCAGCTCGGTCAAGCTCGCAGAAGTAAAACTGCGCCACACGGGTATTGAACCGCCAGGTCTGCAAGCCTACGTGTTTACATGCCACCTCGTGAGTGACTTTCCAGTTCACGTCTTCACAGGGGAACAACTGTCAGGAAAGGTTTGTGGCCACCAAGATCACCGGACTCAAATATTGCCACTTTTACTTGTGGGGCAATCTGAAGAGAAAAGTTTATATATCAAAGACATTAGAGGAAATGGGGGAGAAATTTCGGAGTGAAAATTGAAAAATTGAAGCGACTGAGCTGCGTCGTGTTTATGACAATATGGTGCCGCCAGCAAAAATGTTGTCTGACTCAGAATAATTTGCAGTCCACACACCTGCTCCACAGGATAAGCAGCCCTGTATCAGTCTCACACACACCGAGATGGAAGGAAGCATCACATCCAGACATCCAGTGGCAGGCACGACCCACAACACATCAAAAAATCTGAGTCCAGTGACAGAACAAGACATCAGGTGAGACAAAGAGACAAGAACAGTCACCTCCAGTTGTTTCTCGTCTGTTCTCAAGTCTTTTGGTCAACCTCGAATTGTAGATACACACCCCCTAGGTTCATCTTGATTGAGATCCACGAAGGTGTTGCTGGTAGAAACATTTGTACAAAGCCTCTTCTTGCAAACATTTCTCTCGTGGACTAGTCACAAGTGGCGATGACTGGTCGTGACATCTCACTAGAATGTATCTATATACAAACACTGCGACTTCCTCGCTTTAACATGAATGTAACTTTGACCTACTGACCTCCAACACGAATGTATGTACGAAACCTATCATCCCTGTGCTGTGTATATGACAGTTTGTCTGTGTGTGGGTGAGGTTTCCTATTCCTGACTTGTAGCTATAGACATCACTGATGTAGTCCTCTGTATGTTTAAACATGTTTACTACCGTTTAGAGCTCACCATGGCCAAGGTGTTGACGAATCCTTGTATGTACATTGTCTGCTCGTTGACACCCATTGAGGTCAAAACAACAAAAATAAACGGAAACCAGTTTCATTACATTTCTTCTTAGATTTCGCGGGTCAGGATCTTCTAACCTTTGTCCTGCCTCGAACCTCGTTCCTGTATTTTCAATGAGGCATGCCCCTCACTGAACTTCACAACCTTTGACCTGCTCAAAGTTGCAAGCCACTAAGATGTAGACATCAATACAACATTCTTAGTCTCTCTCTTCTACATGAATGATGGCATTCCTGCCTCCCTCCCAGTACAATCAGAACTGCCTGTCATCTCCATCAACAGATCATTTCACAGGCTGGCGGAGCGATTCCCCTCCACAGATTCTGCTTTCGCTTGTTATTCTTCGTCTTGTTTTTTTGTTTAAAGAGGAGATATTTGTGAAGTGTTCCTGTTATAGCAGCAAGATGTCAGATACTTGCACAGGCGCTCAAAAATATGAGATATAAAGATCTGGTTGTATTTGATTGCAGACCTGGGTGGCCGCCTATTATTGTAACAGATGGAGCTGGGTAGCGGTCTGTCATGTACACAGCCTAAACACTGCATACCCGCCTAGTGTTATATATAAATATAAGTAAATATATACAAACCTCTAGAACTGGATAACAGCGTAGTGTAGTGACCTTAACCTTACGAGGGTTTAATAATCTAAGCTATCTAAAGCGACCTTAATGTGCAGACACTTGTTTGACATTACCCAGTACGTTTGGCAATCCAAAAAATCATTTACAACACATTTGACAATCACCAGCTTTCCTGACAACCCACAGCACTCCTAGCAACCCATAGTACTTTAGACAGCGCTGCTGACAATCCACAACACATCAGTATTCATTAGACAATCCATAGCATGCCTGAAAATCCGCAGCATTGTGACAATTCACAGCGTGACTGACAATCCACATCATGACTGACAAAAGTAACAATCCAGAGCATCAATGACAAAAGTAACAATCCACAGCGTGACTGACAATCCACATCATGACTAACAAAAGTAACAATCCACAGCGTGACTGACAATCCACAGCGTGACTGACAAAAGTAACAATCCACAGCACTCGTGACAATCCACACCCGGCTTGCCACACGCAGTCACCAGACAGACGCCCGACACCCCAAGTCGGGTGGCGTCGCCTGCAGACGCGCGGGCGGGTACACAGTGCTATATCAAGCCGTGGGTAAATAAACATTATGGGATACACCGCTGCCGCCACTGCTCCGTATCGTCGTTTACATAACCTTCTGGCTGCAGCACTGCCGCGGAGGCTGGGCGACCTGCACGCAGCTGTCGTACGCGTGGATTCTGCGGCCGACTGCTTGCGTTAATGCGCGTGCGCGGTTTTCACCTGCATGCAGGTGCGTCTGCGGGTCTGGGCATCTGTATGTGTGCAGTTTGTGTAACGAGGTGTTCAAACTGAAACAAAGGTTCCTGATTGCGTGAAAACGTGCAAATTCTTTTCTTCCTACACTCAGCCTCTCCGTCCGGCTTTCCCGTTCTCTCCTCTTCTCTTCCATCTTTTTTACCCCCGAATTTCGAAAAGGGCTTCGATGTTATTACTAAAATATTGACCGATTTGATTTATAAATGTTATTAGCAAAGCTTGTCCGATGCATGACCAGGATGCACAAATAAGTTAAGGCCTGTGTAATCGCGGCGCTAAGTTCACAGATTATTTTGATTGTTCCACACGGTGTGAAACAGGGAAATATTGTCAGCCTGCTTCCTTATTTCACAGGCGATAGCGTGGAACAGTTCCGCATGAGACATTTAAATTCCTTTTAATTTTATTTGCTGGGGATTTGGATCTTATTTCTGAAGCTATTTTGGTCCACATTCAGTTAATCTGCAAAGTGTTGACTCTGCCGCTGTCTGAAAGTTAATATGGATAAGAAATAAAACTGTTGTTTGGAGAAATGATGAAAACTTGAGGAAAAGAAGCTTTTTGCACGCAATAACCAGCTTTATTTAGATACAGACCAGAGGGGTGCCACTAAAAGTAGGAGTTTATGGTATGTGGCCACGCCAAGAAAACAATTTTCCAGTCCTTAAATAAGGTATTGAAAGAATAGCAAATAACAGCAGCGAGAAAGAGGCATTTGATGATAAGGCTGGCAGTATGGTGCCTGTGGTTAATGTGTCAGAGCTCTTATATCTATTTGCACACTAAACTTAATGCAACATCCTAGAGATTCAGTTACAAATATCACGAGGCCACTTAAATGCTTAAAAACTCCAGTTCAGCAAATCGACGACATCGACAACAAACAAAGGGAAAAAATCCGCAGAAATGGAATCACACAAAATAAATGTTTTATAGCTCAAGGAATGTTTTTACAGATTTCTTGTGAATTATGGCTGTGCTTATTGCAGGTTTATAGGGGAATGTTTGAGCACAACGGATTTGTGTGCCAACCAAGAAATATGTGTTGCCAGCCAGAGTCACTTGTCGAATGACTGAAGTAACATTTTCTCTTTTTCTCTGTCACAACTTGGGGGACATGAGGAGGTAGCTATGGAGGTAGTATTACAGCTGGATTAAACAGTGTCTGGTTCTTTTGTCTCCAGTCTGTATAAACAACTCAATTGTCACAGACAGGTTGCATGGAATGAAAGTGGAGGAATGAGTCAGAAGGTCGAGCTGCACGTGTTAAATGAGTTTTTAATCAGCACAGAAGATTCTAGAAGTGGATAGGGAGATAATGTAATTAACCATCACCAGCCAGCTCTTCACTTCCCAGTGAGACACGGAAGGTGTGAGGGGTGTGGAGGCTGTGTCTTCAGAGCAAAGTGAAGCAACTGCATGTTTTGGTATCTGATTTATTTGTTATAAATTATTTGTATTTTGTGTTGTCGTGCACATTCCGCTTATTCAGTCAAAGGAAACCAGTGTTTAAATCGTCTGGTAGCAGGAACGATACACGAGAGACACCTGTCCAAGTCATGAGTGTTGATGACGTCAGACAAACTCAAGGTAAAGGTGTTGGGGTGGTGTTGGGGTGGTTGGTCTCACCACACCACCAGAACATCCTACAACAGGGCAAGCTGGTGATGCCGAGGGCATGCAAACAGAACCTTAGAGTTCCCTCCGCTTGGTGTCCACTGGAAGCTGCGATGATGCTGAGCGCCCGTGACTGCAGTTCCGTGTAGATGAGAACCACCGACATCGCACCTTCACCTGGCGGCTGTTCTTTGATCTGCCACAAGCAGGTGTAGGGCGCACACCTGAGGTGGTTAGTGCGGGGGCTGGCTGGTTGATGGGCGTGTTAACGAGCATGGCGATGGTGGGCCTTGGATGATGTTAGTGGTGTCTTCGCTGTTGCTGGCGGAGATTGAATAGATAGTGTGTGTATGTAGACATGTGTACGTATGTGTGTGAGTGAGTGCACGCGCATGCGTATGATGATGTTACAGGTGTTTTGTAAGCGTCGGTGCGTGAGTATCGTGTACTCTGTCGTATGTGAGTGCGTGTGTGTATCTTGGTTCTCTCTCTATTTCTTTCTCTGCACTTGCATGTTCCTTTGTGAAAGAGCGAACATCCGGGTCTCCAGCTCACGACACGCGTCACTGACATGGCCGACACACCGCCGTCAAAGGGAAACAATCCAGCACGTAATGAGTTCACGCTCTGGAGAACTCTCCGCCACAGAACGGACCGGCGCCTCCCAGAGATCCCTGCCAATTCTGTTTAGTAAAGAGGATTTGGCAACAAAGACGAAACAGGTGGAAATAATTAATAAGAAGCAGTTGAAGACTGGCTGCTGAGGGCGTTGATCGCAGAGAAGAAATGAGTGGCTGGAGAAGACAGACAAGTGGGAGATATGAAGGGAGAGTGGAGAGAAGAGGAGGAGAAAGAGGGGCTAAGATAGGGTGAAAGAGAGATGAAGAGAGAAAGAAAACTGATATAAAAGGTGTTGGCTTCTGACATCAAGGCGCACAGGTACAGTAGTGAGAAAAGTTCACAGCGTGTTGTAAGAAAAAAAAATTAACCGCCCTTCACCCCTCACACACACGAACACACTTTTTTCACCTTCCGCCCTTCACCTGCTTGGTTAGACTCCAGACACTTGTCCTGATTCACATTCGCTGTACCTGTCTTCCCTTGACTAACTTTAGGGCAAAGACTTCCGACACAATTGGAATACCTGATTCTCCATCTTTCTCTCTGTCTGCTTCTTGTTGTTTTTGTTTTGTTTTTATTTTCGACTCTCAAGAATCTCTTTTAGCGACGAAGCAATAAAGTGATTAATTTTCTTGCGTGAAAATAATAAAAGTCGGCGGACATGTTTTACTCCAGGCAGCGAGGTTTGTCTACAGTCTTACCCCAGCTCTTACCCCAGCGACATGCACCCTGTGGGTTCGGATCCTTCATCTGCGCCTCCCAATCAGCAGGGGAGAGCATTCCTATCGCAATCTTCCGGTGAACCACGACAGGTGTGCAAATGCATGTCCGCGCATGCGCGGGTGAACGAATGAGGGGCAGATCTGCCTGGTGAGGTTACCTGTCGCTGATGTAGACCTCAACCACACCGTGAACCCGCACAACGTTGTGGAGATGTTCTCACAACACACTTCGAACTTCAAACTTTTTTTTTAAGGCTTTAAATATATTTAGTTAATTACGGCGCACGACCGAATTTGAGACGAAAATCGTTTAAACACAAATTATTTGAAATTAGATAAAGCTGTTAAGCTTTAAACTATAAACTGTCAATAAAACTTCCGCTCCACAGGATGATGTCAAAATGACGGCCATCGTCTAAACTCAGAGAAAAGATAACTTTGCATACAGAACTTCTGAATGGATTGTTTACTCGTCAAGTTCAAGACTAACATAACAAATAAAGCTTCATGCATGGCCGTTCTTGTGAACACAGTGACTACAGTGGGATATGAACACCGTAGAGTGTGAACAGGTCACGTGACGACAGGCCAACTCGCTACAAATAAACGACCACAACGATGAGACGACTCGACCACTCTCTACACAGCGGAAATTCGTTTTCAAAAATACCCTGATAATATACCCGAGTACATTATGTGTTAAATCCGTTTGTAAATGAAAGTTTTAATACATTAAACTGTGAACATTCACAGAGTCTACAACTAATTTTTTTAATCGTGACACCTCGACAAGTGATTTGCACACCCCCGGGTATCGCTGTTAAAACTGTTTGAGCGAGTTTACAACGGCTCTCAATTGTTTTAAATTTAAAAAGAAAACGAAATTTTAATTTGAAGCATTTCCTAATTACTTATAATCGATTGGCGGCTGATTCGTTGGGGTAGGTCAAGCTCTTCTCCTACCCCTCTCCCTCCTCGTGAGGACTGTTTCATGGTGTGTGCAACGCAGTTACGGGTGGAGTCTGCTCTTGGGAATATGGCGTATGGGGTATGTCTGCTGTAGTAGGTACTTAAGTAAGTTAATCTCTCCTTAGAGACTACAAGCGGAACCAAGGTGGGGGAAGGGGTGGGGGTGAAGAAAGGAAGAAAAAGCCAGCATTTGTGGTGAGGAATTCAGCACACCAAGCAGCGTGCCAAGATTCCAGCCCAGAGTGTCTTTTTATCACTCTTCATTTACCCTGCCTGCCATGTCACCGTTGAGCGGGGTGGAGTGGGGGAGGGCAGAATGGGGAACGAATAGTCAGAAATAGAGATAGAGATAGAGAGAGGGACAGACAACCAGACTGATGAACCAACGCACAGGCTAAAAAAAAAAAAAAGAGACCCATCCGAGATGTCACACTGTAAATGTAGCTATACTTAATCAGTAATGTCACTCACTGTAAATGTTTGATGAAGATGCTGTATTTACCACATAAATATACCCATACACACACATTTCGATGTATACACATACATAATTATACACACATTCACAAACATATAAATACATACACATACACATGTACACAAGCATACCTATAGAGATATGCAGGCGCGTGTATGTGAAGATTTCTATAAACAGAAGTCGAATTTCATCCTCAATAAAAGGTATCGGGATTAATTACTGTGACACATCGACCTTTAGTCATTTTTTTTTTCAAGTGTGACCCGAGAAACCTGACATCGCTGGTATCGTCTTTGTCATTTGTGACCGAGATACAACTCACACCATGAGTCCTGTGATATCAAACTTTTTTCTGACCACTACAAGATATACATCGTGGGGTCTGTCACATCGAGATTTTTTTTTTTACCTTGGTGCTTGAGTATCTTCCATTTTACTCAATTTCACTTTTTTATTTCTTCATTTTGTTTTGTTTTCTTAGAAGAAAAAACACATTTTTCAATCGTCAGATGGATGTCAAGGATGACTTTCCTCCAGTCCCCAGCGCATACATCAGTGCATCTCACAAAAAGCTCCTGACATATTCGAAAACAAGTTGCAAGATGTGGAAATTGTGCAAACGAGCGAAAATGTGCCGCCGGAACGTGTGCAGGTAGCACTTGCACTTAAAATACATTCAACTGGCACCGAGACTGCGGCACTCACTCACTCCACCTCTACCCTCCGCGTGCGTTTCGTTCTCCTCCCGCCTCAAGAGAAGTGAGTTTTTTGTCTTCTCCTCCCAGCCGTACTTTCACTTAAACCGATTCGAGCAGTCAGGAGGCTGGGTTTTATTTTGATGTGTTCGTTTTTACTTTCAGGAACATTTATTTTCCTTGCGACCGAATCCTCTTGTGTCTGCGTGATGTTGCGAAAGTCTACTACGAAATGCAAAATGACTTTTTTATCTTTTTTTGAGATTACAGGGAGGGTAGTGTGTTGTTTTTTTTTTAGGCAGATGGATGCGTTTAGTTCTTTCCTTCAGATTATACTCTTGCAGTGCACACTTTCTGAAGCGAAAAAACAGAGAGATGAAAAAAGAATTGAGTGAATGACTAAAGACATCAAGTCGCTCAATGAGGATTGAAAAGTACTGAAGCGGAGTTAAGAAAATACTTTCTAGAATTTAACTTATGATCAATGAGGGTACGGTGAGAGGTGTGTGTGTGTGTGAGAGTGTGTGTGTGTACGCATGCGTACGTTCGTGTGTGTGTGTGTGTGTGAGAGAGAGAGACAATGTGTGTGCGCGCGTGGACGCTCTCGTGCGTGTCAGAAAGAGAAAAGGACGGAGAGAAATGTGAGACACCTGATTACCCGAGGTGAAAGGAAAAGAAAAGTCGTCCCCGGTTTTTATTTCACGCTCATCGCTTCTCTCGTCAAGATGCGGACCGGGGCGCTCTGACGTCACCGCTGACGTCACGGCTCTACCTCGCACTGCAGGCTGGGATCGCGCTGCCATCCACCCGGTGCCTCACCCCTTCTTGTCAGAACGCACCTGTTGCAGACTCGCGGCGTGTTTTACTTGCCAGGACATAAAATTGTTCTCATGGAGAGAGAGAAGGGCTTCATCGCCACCATCGTCTACAACCTTCTCCACACTTTTGTTTGTTTGTCAATAAACTGTAACTGAAGGAAATGAAGATGAGGGATTAAAGAGCAGAGGTCAGCGGCGATGACCACCCTCATGTGTAATATTATATACTTTTAGTATATATTGATATATACGTTCCTCACTATTGTTTTACTTTGTGTATTTTCTTTATTCTCTGGCTCCATGTGCATCATCATCATCATCATCATCAGAAGCACAACGTGACCCGCTCTATTTTGTAACAGCGAGGTGCTAACAGTGTTGTCACATGCAAACACGTGCGCTCGCGCGTCTATGTCATGTCATGACACTGGCAGTAATAAGAGCACTATAACAAAAATCACGCAAACAGAAAGGAGGCACGCACGTGCTGACCTGCGCAAAATGCCGCACGTGCTGGAGACTGTTTACCGCCTCGCACGGCGCGCTAGACACTAGTGCACAAACATGCACGTGTGGTGTGCACTGGTCTGTGTGTGTGTGGTTTTTTTTTGGGAGGGTGGTAGGGTGTGAGTAGGGGTGTGAGTAGGGGTGTGACTGACTATTTGTCTTTGTATCCGTTTGTCTTCGTTAGCCTGCGAGTAGAGTCCCTTGACTTCCTAAACCGCTCACGTGCTCTCATATCGTGAAAGCCCCTTCGGAAAGCCTTGCGCAACGCTAGCAAACCCAACGTATTGCTACCCGGGGTAGCAAACGATGCCGCGAGAATCCCCGAGCTTTTGCGAGATCGCTGCTACCAGACACTGGACATGTAGGGACCACGTCATCGGGTTCGATTCCCCGACTGTCAAGGTGAAGTGAAGATGAGAGGTCGGGTACTTGGCTAATGTCAAAACGGGGGAAGGGGGAATTGGGGGAGTGGAAGTTGGGGGAGGGGAAGTTGGGGATGGGGTAGTTGGGGTAGGGGATCGCCAAAAGAACAGCCAGAGAAGCAAAGAAGTTCGAAAGGCGGAGCGATACGGGGATTCACAGACAAAAGTGCGGGGCTTTCAAGCGATCACAGGCGACACCTGTTGGCGTCTGTTACTTTACTCTCACCTGTTCCTCCAGGTAATCGCTGAGCGGTCACGTGGTAGTGACAGAAGTACCTCCTTGCAGTGGCATGCAGTTGGTGGAGGTGTTGAGGGGAGGGGGACTGTTGGAGGCACTTCCCTGGGCCCACAAGGGAGGACAGACATAAACCGACATTGGTTTTTTGCTGTTGTTGTTGTTGTTTTTACTGTTTGTGTGTAAATTCTCATTAAAACAATAATTGGTCATCATCACGTTTCGTTTAGACATCAACGATTGCTTTGCTCCTTTAAAGTCCTTTTTGCTTTATCTTGTACAGAATGAAGACTAGTACCTGACGATGATGAAGGTTGTAGTTCTACCCCCGGGCACCAGTAGCCCTGGGTACGCTCCTGCCTCCAGGGTAAGAAGAACGTGGACTGAGGGGCAAATGTGAGAGTTCACTTCAGCAATACGAGAAGTACCGTGTGGTCTGCTGCATCCTGCAGTGCTGGCGGTGCTGACTGTCTGGTAGTGCCAGCAGTACAACAGTAGTTCAGGAGTGTTCCTCCTTACAAGTGCCTCTAGCTATGATGCAACAGTCCAAGAGTGCACCCTTACCTCCATCGACTTTACCTGGAGAAAGGTCACGCCGAAGTGGGGTTTTCTTTTTTTTTTCTTTTTTTTCTTTTTCTTTTTTTTTTTTTGCTCAGACGGGGTATGATCTAATTTTTTGTACAATTTTTTGTTATTACAAGAGTAAAGATTTTATCTAAACTACAGGGAAGTCAGATAACCCATTGGTTAGAAAACACCGAGCTCGACACTCGTATACAGTGTACTCTCCTCCCGCCACCAATTCACCCAGGTGTGGACTGAGTACCTGGCTCTGTAGAAGGTTGGGAAAGGTAAGACAATGACGGAGCGAAGACGGACACCGACCTTAATTTAGAAAAAACACAACCTGACCACGAGGTAAGTAACACCTCTAACATCTCCCTTCCTAACGATGGGCTACATTTAATTTACCTATCTACGAAACACACCTACGAGCGTACACACACACACACACACACACGTATATATTTCACGCACGTGTGTCTATTTGTAGACACCTGTACTGTCTGTACTTCATACCGTTCTGTCTTTACCATCTCCAACATCTCGGCATCTTCTTCCCTGCCAATGGTAGGAAAAAACAAAAAGAAAAAAAGAAGCGTAGACCGCCTCATCCTCCGATGGTCTGTGAGTACGATGCTTTCGCCGAGTCAGGGTCTCCCAGGACCTGCCACCTTTTCGCAGGGAGGCAGCAGGAGGCGGGAGGCGTCAGACAGCGGAGGGCGTCAGTGGACGTCAGGCAGCGTCAAGGGTTTGCGGCTCGGCTTCCTAAAGCGGCTCGCGAGGTGCGCTGCGGAAATTCCGGCATTGACGTGAAATAAACGTGCAATTTCCCAAGATAAACTCGTGTTTATACAAGATAAATGCGGTGTTTACTCGGTGTGTAAACACGACTACACTCGCTGTACCTCTGCGCGCGACCACGTTCTGTCTGACGGCGGATAACGGCACCAGGAGAACACAATTATTTCTTTCTTATTTCATTTTTTTCTTTATATTGTTCATTTTGTTTTCTTTCCCCGTTTCATGGATGCACTAATCTGTTATATTAATTTTTTTAGAGTAAAGGGGATTAGATGTTGGACAACATCAGACCTGAAAGATGGATGTGAATGATGTAGGTGAGGTTGTTAAGCACTCGGCGTGGTCTGTCAGTAAAAAGATTTAAAGATTTTGAGATAGAAGACAGAAAAATAAAGAAACAAGAATTCAATGAGGAATGAAGAAATAGTTATTTTCTAAATTGCTACAAGAGACAGAAAAATAAAGAAACAAAAATTCAATGAAGAAATAATAATTTCCAAATTTCTACAATGAAAGAAAAGAAAAATAGACAGGTCCTCGAATAGACAGACATCGGGGATTATAGAGATAAACCAAACCGTTGTCTTTTATCTTCCCTGTTAAATCGGGTAGCCAAAGGTTGGGTGATCAGGAGGAAAGAGATTTCCAGTTACAGGCTGCGGGAGGAAGACTTCGAACCGACAGCCTTCTGTTCCGCACGAACCACTGCATCCATATCACCTGACTACATCTTCGCCGGCAAAAGACGAAAAACACTTGGTCTGATCTGGTTGCACCTTAAATCAGCAGCTAACTACTACACCACCACCCAGCCCATCTCCCCACCCCACCGTCGTCTCACGCCCAATTACATCGCCCCTACCTTTCCCCACCCCACCTCTCCCCACCTCCCCACCCGGCTACCCATTTCCCTCCGACCGATTTTTTTCCCTCCCTCCTGCTAAATGCTTTTGCCGCATGGTGAATGGGACATTCCATCTGACAATGGTGTTTGTTTTTCTACACCTCAAACAGACGAGCTGTGCTTCGCAACGGCTGTCTGGCGGTGACGAGGCGTCAGGTGTTGATGTGTTGAATTTTTACTGTGAAGTTATTGGCGTCCATTTATCACAGCCCTCGCGCTTTTTACACAATTTTTACTTTCCATTTTACTCCTGTTGGCCGGATGAAGATGTAGGCGCTTGTTGAAGTATCTTTACGAGCCAAAGGTCACTGACAGGGTGGATGGGTTTCAGTCAAACCGACCTGCATGTGTATTAAGATAAATATAGCATGGTGGGGAACGTCAGATCCGTCAGTTCGGAGGATGTGTTTATGGGGGAAAACATTATTGTTGGCTCCGTCTGGTTAGATGAATATAGTTGTGCATAAATCATTGTCGAATCAGTCTACGTTACTGTACGTCACTGGCTGCAGAGGACACCAGTTTGTCTACGTCACTTCCGCAGAGGTCAACTGTGAGGTCAATCAGTTGCTTTGTAGGATGTTCGTCAGGTCGAATCTCTGTCTCTTTGACGTTTGACCTCTTGTGCAGGTCAAATCGATCAGCAGACGACTAGTTAACGACAAAGATTGATAAGACCTGTATCCTTTCCTCCCTCCGTCCATCCTCCGAGACTGCAGTCCCAGACAACTCTCGGCATGAAAGACGTTATCTCCCTTTGCCGTCAACACATCACAGGAGCCGACACTTTTGAAGTTATCTCAAGTAATTTTATACATGATCACCATCAAGAAACACGACAACTACAGTCGCCCACTTTGCGTTTCGGGGGAGGTGTGCAAGAGGTTAAAGATGGGTAGACGGGAACAGAAAAATATTTTAAAAGGTACAAAACTAATTTTGTGAATAAGACAGTTTTCGAACATTTAAGTTCCAATATATTCAGTACATTGTAAGGATTATATCATGTAGGTGTGTCACGAATATCATTCCCATTGTATCCTGTATCCCGCATCCTAAAGTGACATCCGGCTAGCAGTCTATGACAGAGCAACAAATATGAACAGACTGAAGTCGTCTAGTGAAGACAGACAGGAGTAGTTAAAGCAACACAGGGATGTCATTAGATAAACTAATCTACAGAGGCATGTAGACACAGTGAAACACACACAAACACGGAGGGAGCAGGTGAGTAGGTACACTAGCATTATGGGGAATGATTTCAGTATTGCTAATAAAACAAATGTTTTTAATGCATGTTTAAAAAGTTCAATGGTGGGAAAACCAACAATCTGTTACCAACAAAAGCTAAAGATAACATGTTTTTCCACTTACTTTATGTACATATAGGTACAGTTAGTATAGTGTGAAATAATGTTATTTTTGTTGTATGCTATTATAATTATTATACAGTTATTCACAGAATACGGCGAGGTGTGCAACAGGTCAACGATGACTACTGTTGTGGCTTTTCTGTGATCATTAAAATTAATAAAATTACTTCAGAGAACTTCAAACTATAATATATTTTTTTCTGTCGATTCTGCAGTAGTGGAGTAACATAACACAAAGAACAATCGTAGACAATTTTTTTTTCTCTCACATCTAGATGACATTCACTGTGATGACTATTTCAAGCAGGATGTGAACAATTCTATTTTCAATGGGTTTGTGTCCGCATTCTTCATTGTACTTCACAAAGATTCTCGACTCTCCTCTTCAAATCAACCAGCATTTGAGGAAGCTGCGAAACTGATGGAAATTCGGCAAAGAGGTTGAGGAGGAAGTGAATGATGTAGAGGGTTTATTTGTCAGTTCGTACATGGGCAAAGTGTCTTTCTCTCCAGAGTCTGAAATGTTTAAATGACATGGGAAACCCTCGTCTGTCTAGAGGACCCTTCATTTCAATGCAGAATCTGGGGTGGATTTAATGAAATGAGCGGACTTTGAACATGTGTAGCCCCTTTCGGCAAGCATAGATTATGAAAATGTTTAAAATGTTTGAAATCCCTGAAACTGGAGGAAGTGTGTGTGATGGGTGGAGGGGTTGAAAGTTGAAACTAAAGTTTCTTGTCCACAGTGTTAAACCTTTAGATGAAAACACTTTCCAAACCATTAATCTACGATTATTCCCGTGCCTCGATGCATTTCATTTTCTAATCCCAAGTTCATTTCACACAATGCTGAGACCTTTGCCCACCACGTGACCTGACTTCCGTCCTCCAATGTGACCTTGGCGCGCGGCGAACCTCGACCTTCTTGACCTCTTAGGAGCGAGACATAAGTGTGTCGATGGAACAATAGAACATAACTTCAGCATTCTTTTTCCAAGTCACATCCGCAGACAGACCTGACGTAGCCTTATAACCTGTTTTGATAGTTCTGTCACTGCATCCGCAAACATCCTCATGGACCTCGTGCTGGGCAGAAACTGGTGGCAAGAACCTGGTCGCCAGTCAGGCGGCGCAAGTTGTAACTCAGAGAAACAGGGTGGACCAGTAGAGTCGACCACGAAGCAATCCTAATTTTAGACTTCCATAAATGAAAGAGAAAATGGGATCAGACTAGACAACCTCACTAACATCTACAACAACATGCAACAACAATATGTCTTGAGGTCATGAAATAAACCTGCCACAATATTAAACTTTGTCGAAACACTAATTTCAAAAAGATAAATTAATAATAATACATGTTTCTCGTTTCATTTATGTAAAGAAAAATAGAAACAAACATAAATTAAGTTTACAGTTAGTGTTAATAAATAAACAATTAATAATGAAAAGTAATCCAGTGTTGATAACTTTGTACAGGTCTTTCTCAGGAACCGGACATTGAACGTCACCTGTCAACCTCGCTCGACGCATGCGCTGTCACTAGAAAGCCTCTGTGGGCTCGAAGTACCACCCCTACACCTGAAGCTGTGAAGTATGCTGAATTCTGAATACTATTTATTTATAAAACTCCTTTCCCACCACCACAGGCGGACTCAAAACTCTTTACATTTCACACAAACACACAGAAGTACAAGCATTAAATAAACCTTGATAAATGCGCGCGCACATACACCAACAGACTTAAAAATGTAATCAAAGTTTTTAAATCTTAATTTTGTTCATCTCAAGACATCCTCGTCCTTTTTTTTTAACTATGAAATCTCTCGTAGAAAGAAAGCTTAGTGTTATGATGACAAAGACAAATGCAGGAGAAAGGCAATGATAAGACTGCTGTCTTTCTCTCCTTTGTGTTTCTGTACACAGAGCAGCAGAAGGTGTACAAGGAGGCTGACAGGCTCCGCACTGTAGAGGCGGGCACAATGCGAGTCTTGATGACAGATAGACGCGGCTTAGTCCCCGATTATAGGGCTGCTGATCAGACAGGCGATAGACCTTCCGGTATGCAGGGCTCCAGCGGAAGTCCTCTGAGTGTGCTGGGGATGCTTTCTTCCCAGAAAAGCTTCGAGAGAGCGAGAAATGCGCTGTTTGGTGGAAACCGGCGTTGGACACGTCACGTGACGGCTAGTGGGCTGTTGGACACGTCACGTGACGGCTAGTGGGCTGTTGGACACGTCACGTGACGGCTAGTAGGCTGTTGGACACGTCACGTGACGGCTAGTGGGCTGTTGCAAGTTGCAACCGGGGTGTCCAGAACGAGGCACTGTAAAGGTAGTGTGGACTGTGGACTGTGGACGGTACACAATGGAGGTGGAGAAGTGTCGGCTCAAAACACAGACATTGTTGACCTTAGAGTTCTATTGTCGAGCCAAACGCTCGGCACCAACCCCAATTAGTGCTACACACAGTCTACACTTAATTACCTCGTACATTGGCAGCAACTCCTCTCCAAAACACATTCTGAAATGTTTAAACTACACGGGAAACCTCTCATCTCTGTGGAGTGGCCCTTCCTTCCAAAACACAATCTGGGGTTGATATCACGAAAAGAGCAGACCTCGAACATTTTCAGCAGTCTTTCCTCTAAAATACTTTCCGAGACTTTTTAAAATACCTGAAGATGGTGGAAGTGTGTGTATGTGTGGTGGTGGTGGTTATGGTGGAGGGGACCGGTGGGATGTTGAAACACTTGCAATGAGAAAGCCCGAATTTTGTCGATTGACTGTAAGTTGAGTAAGTTGAGGTCAGTAACCCTGAGTGTTAGGTAACTAACTCCAGGGTTCCATACCCAGACTATGAAAGCAGCAGCTAGTGTGTGTAAAGGTTTTGCCTCGTTTCCCCCTGTATTCCACCCCTTGTACACCTGGATTATCGTCAGGCAGTTGTGAATACTTCACAGGCAAGTTGCACAACACTGACGCAAGGGCTTCCTGTGTGTGTGTGTGAATGTGTGTGTGCGTGTGTGTAAAAACTGTAGTTGGCTTTGAGTGCAAACAGGTGGTAATGATCATCAAATCCCTTGCAGGTAGTATTTTCAGCCGCAGCTCCAAACCATAAACATTCGCGCAAAATTAAAAAAAAAAAAAAAATCGGCCAGAGCGCTCAGCATCCGAGGCTGCTTGTGGAACGAACGAAGTTTAACAAGAAAATATAAAAAAAAAAAAAAACTTGCAGGTGAACTGAATCTGTCCTGCACCAAACGCAATGCCACCATGTGGCAGCGCAAGGTGTGATGGTATGAAATGTCAAGTAATTAGTTAATTAATCTGTTTATTTAACAATTCATTGGTGGCAAGCGCAGGTCTTGTTACAAGGCGAATGAATACTGACGAACACTCCGCTCCGCGCACACACACATACACTCACAATAAAAAGAGTTTAAAAATGATAAAGGTAAATAACGCCTAAAGAAAAAGGCTTTTTTGATAAAAAAAAAATCATCTGAAATTAACTGTAACAAACTATTACATTGTTATTGTTTTTGGCTGTTCTAGCAGTAGCTGTAGCGACAAACCGATTTTCCAAATTTCGTTTGTTTTTAATGGGTTTAAAAAAATCAGAAGAAATATGCTTTCCGCTTCTGATGTCAAGGTGTGCACATGAAGCCCCCGTGTGCACGAGTGAGTGGAAGCTGAACATAAAACTGAGCATTTCCACAAAAACCACGGTTTACAAGGCAGAAACACGTGTTTCTCATGAGCACGCGCTCTTATCACGGATGGTTGCCAGACAGTCAACACTGGCAGCCTAATCAACTGTGACAGCAGCCTCAAAAACAGGTAAAAATAAAATAAAAATAACCAGTATCAAATTGACAATATTGGCAATAGTGTTAGCTCTCTGTGGGGCCGACCTGTCAACTCAGTGTGTGATCGACTAGTTAGTGTTTTGTGTGATCGACTAATTAATTAGTGGTTTGTGTAATCGACTTCATTTACAGTGACCATAGGGACAATAAAAAAGCTTACTCGGTGGTGTGTTTGTTATTGCTGACAATACAATAGAAGAAGGAAACTTTTTTTCACCAGAAGACATTTTGCTACATAACAATTATTAAAAATAAATAATTCAACGACAGTGACTTTGTAAACACATATACAAGAAGACAAACGAACAAACAGGTATATTGTCGGGTAGGAACATAGAGGTAGGAAGTCAGGTTAGATAGATAATGATGATAGATGATGACGATGACACGCACCCCCCCCCCCAACACACACACACTCAGATGAATACATAATTAACACACAAATAAATCAGTATATCCAAAATGGACATCGAAATGTCAAGCACATCTGTCCAAAACCACCCAAAAACCTACATTCGAAGAGCAAGTGGGGTGGGGAAGATAGATAACGATGCTTAGTAGGATGGAAGGTGGGTGCTTGAGGGGGGACCGAGGGAGGCTGAGGCGGAAGTGGAAAGGGAGGGGGTGGAGAAAAGACACAGGTGCGCAGCGAGACAAAATTTGAAGCCTACCTGACTGGCTGGTCAAGTGGTCCGCAGGCACAGCAGCCACCGCAGACCGTGCGATCCGGCGCCGAGCCGCCCACAGACAGCTGCTGCTGCTGCTGATGGTGGTGGTGGTGGCGCTGCAGTCAGCGAACACCTCTCCTTCCAAGCGCCCCGTCGCCTCCTCTCACCCACTGCTGCATCGCAGTTGTTGCTGCTGCTGCTGCTGTTTGCTGCTGTCAGGAGTCCCACACCATCAAAAGTTCCAGCCCCTGTCGGCTCTCCGATTTCCCTGCTCTTCTCCCTTCAACCTTTCCGCAAGGTTGGGGAAAGAGGGCGGCGAGAGCGCAGCGCCAGCTGGTGGCGGCGGTGGGGAACACGGCACACGCACCTGTTCTCTCTTTGTTGGTGGCGCGCGCGAGTTGTCCTCCCCATCCTTCTTGGCTTCCATTGCACGTCACTGGCGCACGCACACACACACGCGCGCACTGCAGGAATGGGAGTGGTCTCCCCCTGATGGCGTCACAACAGTGCGTGCGGAACGGCGAGTAGTTACACGAGACTACAAACATCTCCACTGCACGTGTGTCAGTCATCTGACTCCCAGCAGAACACACGCACAACTACAACTACAACATTTTAACTTCAGGTCTCCCACCTTCACACGTGGAGGTCAAGTACAACTCACGCACATCAATAAACAAAAAGAAACATCAACTGTACACAGCGATCAAAATCTTGTGACAGTGTCGACTGTTGACATATTTGTTTACATTTCTCCATCTGCCCTGTCAGTGCTTAGTAAATGTGCAATGACACAGGATGAGTGATCTGGAAGTTTTCTTTCTGAAGAAGAATAACAAGACAGACAATTGTAAGTTGGGGTTGTTGGGGTTTTTTTAATTTTTTTTTTTTTCAATACTTACTGCGATACTTCTTTCGTAAGTAATTTAGAACAAGCCACCAAAAAGTGCTCCTCGTCTTCAATGTTTTCACTGAGTGGACATACATTTGTGTGATTATATTTGTGTAAGTGCTGTTGCCCGGCCGACAATTTAACAAGACAAGCTGTGGGCTGGAACCCACAGGGGAGGCGCAGGGCTGGGAGACCCAGACAGACATGGAGGAGATCAGTCCACAGAGAGGCGGAGGCAGCTGGCATGACATGGTCCCAACTGGAGAGGGTCCCCCAGCACCGGGTCCGCTGGAGGCCCTATACTCCACAGGGTGCGATTAGGAACAAGAAGAATTCCTGTAAAACTTTTTTGCATTGATATCTTTTAGGCCTAACCGAAACATTATGTATAACTTATGTATAATAACATCTGACAAGTATTTTTGTGGCTGCAACAGGCACCTAAACAAACGATATTTAGAGAAGCGATCCTGCCATTGAGCTTGCTGTACCTGTCTTGCTTGTAACAATCTACCACTCTTGTCTGAAGATTTTTTTTTTAAAAAAGGTGGTGGTGGTGGTGGTGGTGGTGGTGGTGGTGGTGTGGTGGTGGTGGTGGTGGTGGTATTGGTGGTGGTGGTGGTGGGTTAGATGATTCAAAATCCAAAATGTTTATAAACATTAGAGAAAGAATTCTTCGGGTTGCAAGAATCCATGACCAGGAATTTCGATGCCGGCTGCGACTTGATGTAAAATTTCTCTTCTTTCTCTTCTTGTTCTTTGCGAGTGTTTGCTGGGAAATGCTTGTGCCTGTGTGCGTGTGTTCCTGCGTAAAGGACTACGCGACTGCAATTTGTAAAACAAATGTTTTCGCTGGCATTTGTCTAGACAGTAAACAGTTGCCTGAAACACATTTGCACTCGGTTGGCCTCGTGACACGTTCCATAAACAACAACCTGTGGCAAAGAAGCAATTCTGACCACAGCAGGAGAAGTGCCATCATGTAGGTCTGGCTAATTGTTCGGGCGAGAGTTTCCTGTGCAAGACACGTGTCGCATTTAAGACGATGTCCAGAACACAACAAAATTAAAGACAAAAGGAAAGACAACTCGAACCCTTTCACACCACGCAGGCAAGGGCAATAATCGGACTAGACAGCTGGTAAAAGAGAAAAGAGGAGCCGAATTCTTCAAAAAATAAAAAAATTAAGTGTGTTTTTTTAAAGTAACTTTTAAGAAACTGTTGTTGTTATGCAAATTTTCATCAAAACGGTCAGCAAACATAAACACGCATGTCGTAATAACTGTACCTTTCTTTAACAATCTTCAACAGTCGTTAATTCAAAAATTGCCTTTAATAACTTTACTGTTTAGAGGTATTTTCTTTTGCCGTTTAGCCTGTTCCAGAATATTGGGGTCGTCGACAGTAAACCTGCCTTGAATTAAATTTCATTATTTTTAAGTATGTAAATATACGTATTATATGTTTGTATAGAGGCTAGGCTTGTGTGTATGCATGTGTGTGTGTAGTTGTAGTGGTGGGGGTTTGAAGAAAGACTAAGGGGAAGGGTGAGAGATGTGTTGGTGGGTGCGAGTTTGAATAGGCGATGAAATCTAAGGGCGATAATAAGGCGTCGCAACCCGTCGCAGATGTTACCAGAGTTACATCCCTTGTCATTTCCCCTTCCTCGGCTGCTAAGAGCACTGTTGCTGCCATCATCGGGCGAGGTGATGATAAGGCTATTTTTAACTATGGCGGGGATCAATCTCAGTTTATTCCACTGATGGCACAATGGTGGGAAGATTTCTCTTGAGATGAAAACATAGATACCAGAGTTGGTAAATGTGTCAGGAGTTCCTTGACTGAGTGGTTAAACAATCCCAGTCACCGCTGATCTCGTCTCGGAGCTCGTATTACTTTCTTTAGATGTAACATCAGGTCACTGAGCTTGTCGTTGTCTACGGGCTCTCTGGTTTCCATCGCCTCCCACTGAATCCCCCTACATCACCACTTGTCTGTCAAACTCCCCGATCAACCACTCACCTCTTGAGACGAAACCGCTGCACCCTCACCCCACCCAATGATTGTACCTCGCAGTTTTTGACAATGTTTGAAGTGTCTCCATTGCTGTCTGGTTTGACAATGCTGCACAAGAGGTCAAACATAAATTAGAGGAATTGAGAGGAATTAAAGTTTTTCTCCCAGGCTGTTTGTGGTTTTTATTTTTACCTGCATGTCTCTCATTTTTAATACACTATATCCTAATCGGATGTCATGCATTTGGAATAAAGATTGATTGATGGAGTGTCTGACTGACAAGGAGTTTTATTTCTTTCTTGTCATGATAATGTTGCTCCGACGATTTTCCTGAATATTGACAAACTTGACCTTTTCCTGTGAAATCGGTGCAAGATGCTCATCTTCCTTCTGTCTTACCGCCCCTCTCTCTACCTGTCTTCAAATGTTTCTATTTCTGGATCCGAGAAAAGCACAAAACGAGCGCCTAATAATTAGTTTTCGTAGAAAACAAAATTTTAAAAATAACAAAGAAAGAAAACAAGTGTCGAGACGGGAAAGATTGCGGGTGAAGACTAGTTCCCACAGGGCAAGGACACTCCAGACATATTAACTCGTGTCTATGCTCGGGGTAACAATTACACCCCGGGGTCCGTGCTGGCGAGCGCTCCAAGGGAGATTAGTGATCGCCACCTGCGAGTAGTTTTCAGCAGCGGAAGAGAAGATTAGAGGGCGCTGCTCGCGGCGACCATGGCTGCCGTGTGTGATGGAGCAGCTTGTGGATGCTGGATGTTGATGCGCTTCACCCTATGCATTTAAACTGCCACAGATTAAAATGCCAGACGGCTGGGTTTGGAGGTGAAATTGCCTCGTTTTAAACTTCATCAGTTTCAGACTTACTTTCTCCTTGTTGTTCTTAGTTTTCTTAGCATTCGTCTCTCTTTCATTTCTTTTTCTTCCTTCGTATCCTTCTCTTCCGTCTTTCCCTCTTACGACCTTTGACCTTCCTGCTCCTGTCTGGACTGTCGCTTGTCCTTCTGGGGTCGGACGTATGGCATGTCCCTAGGTTCTAGCTGGAAAACTAACTCCTTACTTTCTTATTTCAGAGTGTACAGAAAATGTTATGGGATGCTTGTTTCGCCCAACACCACCGCATTGGGAAGCACAATTATCTTTTTTAATTAAAAGGGCAATATTAACTTGGGTTAATTATAGCACAACCATGCATGTCGTAGGCAACAAGAAATTAAATGAAAATAAGTGTTCTTCTGTGTTTTGCATATCTATAAAGACTTTTATATGCATTCTTTTGTCTGTAAACACAAACTCTAAGCACAGAACAAAGACACAAACTTTAACCCTAACCGTAATCCAAACCTATCCATAACCCTGACCCAAAACTATCCTTACCCCTAACTCAAGCCTGACCTAGACACTGACCCAAACCCCAATCGAACTATCCAAATCTCAAGAACAAAACAAATAAAAAAAAAACTAGTGTGTGTGTGTGTGAAAGGGGGAGGGGGAAACAAAGCGAAAAAGAAAAACAAAACAGCACAAAAAATGTATAAAAAATGGCAAATAACCAGCTCACACGAATAGAGCCAACAACGTTCCTACACGATAGTCACCCTCCCCTACTACTGCACTACAGCAACTACACCAAGAGCGAGACAACGCGAGACTATTTCGTTCTGTCTATTCCACCCCCACCCCAACATCTACCAACGTTTTTTGATTGGCTAAAACTGTCCTGCCTTATTCGTTATTGGGAAAACAATTTCGCCACCCGGCCACTGTTTTCTGTCGAGCAGTATTTCATTCTCATCTTCCCCTCTTAATTATTTCCAATTATTCGAAAGACACACACATACACAAGGCGAGAGACAGAAAAACACACAGAGAGAGAAAAAGGATAAATTATGAAAGAAAACCAGTCTCACACACGAAAACAGTTTTCCTCGGTCCCTGACGATAGTTCGGTCCCCGGTGTCGATGCAGGCCCCAATCAGCATGAATTGGAGGCGAGGGGGAGCTGAGGGAGGCAGGGACGGGGGGTTCATATTTGCGTAGGGTCGTGTGTCGGTGACGCCTAAAGTCTTTGATGTTACCTGTCTAAACTATGGTGGAGGGGAAGATGAAAGAGAGCGCTGAGCTGCCATGTCAAAGCTAATCAGACTCCACCTGATAAAGAGGCAGCGAGTTGAAGCTGTTCCCTCGCCCTCCACCCCCTCTGACGAGAGAGAGCGAGTCTCGGCTTTTCTCGCCGCCTGGTGGAAATCTCGCGTGGGGCTGGCTGTTGTCATGTGACTATCATAGCATGTGTGTGTGAATGTGCATGTTTATGTCCATATGTGTGTGAGTGTGCACATATATACATATTGCATGTGTTTTTGTAGGCGTGAGTGTGCTTGGCGTCATTCTGTCTCGTTCTCGTCAATTTTTTCCTTTCTTCCTCTACTTTTTCAAACTTTTCTTCTCTTTCTGCTGGTCCTCTCTCAATCTCTCTATTCCCCACTGCGTGATCTTCTCACTCTTTTCCACTCTACATCACACTGGTTGCTCTTCTCATCTATTTTATTTCCTTCTATTTCATGCTGTTTACTCCTCTCACTCTATTCCACACTGTTTGGTTTTCTCAACTACTCTATTCCACCTTTATTTTCTCACCTATTCTATTTCGCTCTATTTGATACATTTTTACTCCTCTCACTTATTTTATTCCTCTCTATTTCTCCATTCTTGTTCTTCTCATCTACCCTTTTCCACTGCGTGGTTTTCTCATTCTTGTACTTACCTTCACAACTTATCTTTTTTGTCTTTTTGTTGTTATTTACTGAAACAGAAATACAGAGACATTTACAGGGGATAAAAAGAAATAAATCAGCTGTAAAGTGTACTGAACGTACGATTAATCTTAAAGAAACAATAATCAAACCGATAAAGAAGAAAAGATTGAATTATGACAACATTAAAGGCCTACTAAAGTGTGAATGTTTTCAATATCATAAATATCTGCAGTCCTCATAATTACATGTGACTGCAGCTCTTTCGTTAGCTGTATACTTGAGGATATCAATGTATATATACCTATAATTATAAATATCACTCCTGATGTCAGGAAGTTTGTTCTCTACCCAAGCAAGTTCTCTTTAAAGGCTTGTCTTTCGAGACCGGAAATGGCTCGACCCTTAGACCCTTAGACTTCAGGAAAATTGTGTTTTATTCAACTCAGGCCACTCACCCTGATGGATCTTTCATTGGGCCAAAGTCAGTAGCAGTAAACAAAAGGCTAAAAGCCAAAGGTTTTATTAACAAAAGAAAAAGAAATAGCTTCAAAGGTGAGCAAAATAAGGTTGAAAAACATTCTAGGGGTATCTAGAAACTTCAAAGACAGTTTGGAGCTGAGGCTGAGGACTTGACTGGCGGAGATGGAGGAGATACCCGTGCAGGAGGCAGGCAGATCCCCCAGCCACCAACACCAACAACAAATTCATGATGGGAGGTCGATGCTTGCATTTCACAGGAAAATACACTTGATGAACACTAATATTCGGTGATTCCGTCTGAGCACCGAGAAGGTCCGATGGTAATGAATGTGTCGCTGTTTGAAGAATATGTCAAACCAGAACTACAAGTTAGCAAAAACATAAAAGCATTTGTTTAAATGTACCTCCATGTGCAGGTTTGCATTCGTATTCAGTTTCTCTCTCAAATTCCTAACTGGAATGGAATGGTGATCGACAGTCATGTAAAACCATCTTAGTTTTAGTTTATTCCTTGTTACTCCTCCAGGAGCATAGGGCCGCAATCAACCATCTTAGATGTTTTGTATTAAATTTTAAAATTTTAAAAACGCACGCACACACTCACACACCACACACGAACCCATACACACAAGCCAGCACACTCAGCAAATGTTTGTGGGAATTTTTTTGTATAGACTTGCATGAGGCGTGGGTGTCGAGGTTGCTGTACTTGTACCTACTGTCGAAGCAGACGACAGTCGAGAGCAGGGTAACGACCACCCATACGCTACTCTTACGGTTACCCCTAGGGTTACGCATACGGGTGTAATCTCTCTTCTATCTGAAGGTTCGTGGCGGTGAGGCTGATCTCCGCTCACCCAAGATACGAATATAATCAACTCAAGCTTCGTACCCCGATGAGATAGGTCAGCAAGTGCAAAATGAAACAGCGGAGCTGTGGATACGTCATACCCCGGATGAAGGATGGCAGGGGCGCGGGGTGGATGCTAGTGGTTTCAAGGGGGGGATGAATCAGGTGAGTGGGAGAGGGGGTGGGACGACAGGCCAGCATACAAATCCGTTGACAGGTCGGCGACTGGACCACCTGAGTGAATCTCACCCCCAACCCTTCCCCCCGCTGTCTTCCTTGTGTACCTGTTTCCTTTCATCTCCGCTGGTAGTCTCTGGGAATTCTCATCATGACCTAAGCCCGGGTGTGTAAGTATGCAGGGCGCTGGGTCCCGCGCCAGACCAGCTTTTCTAGTCGGCAGATGGCGTTTCGACAGGTAAGAACAAGGTGGAAAAAAAATAGCCTTTCGACTCTGGCACCGCCCACCCGGTCTGCCTCCCGTGAACTAGAGTTGCCCACCCCATCGCCCCCCGTGTCGTGAACATACGGTCTTCGGATCCCTACCACTCCTATAGTCAAAAATTAATCATTTTTCGGTATATTGTATTTTTCTTTTATCACGGTATGAAACTGGGGTTGCTGATATGACGAATGGTCGACATTCACGATGTATCTGTGAAGGATGGCAACGAAGGCGAAGAGGACAAGACGGTTGAGGACAAGGAGAGAAATGAGGGAAAACAAATTCACTCGGACGTATGTCACACATTATTACATGATCATATATTCCAATTCCATCATACAATTATTGCAATATCAGTCACCTGAGAAATACCATTTGTTGTCCAAATTTCCTACTGAAGACCTCAAATAAACGACAGACTAACCAGACCTCTCTGTTTCTCTCTCTCCTATTTTTTCCTTCTTCAATGTTTTGTTGTCTTACATGTAAATATACGATGAAGAGATTTGTGAATGTCACTGAGACTTCTGAATGTTATTGTGTGAGAATGATTGCTTCTGTCTGAACCATGATTGTATGAGTCTAGCGGATATGGATGTATTATTTTGTGCTTTCATCTGGAGCAAATTGTCCTTCAGGATAAATGAAGTGTTATCTATACGACTTCATATTGATGACAGGACATTTTACAGCGAGACACATGCACGCGAGTCGCCAAGTGCTTCATCTTACCAGCGAACTCATGAAGAAAGGACACGGGTGACCTCTCAACTTTGATTTCCGGTTAATCTCACAACAGCTTTGATCAAGTCCCGCTCGACCCTTCGACTGGCTTTGCCCTCGACCACACAGCCATTGTGCGCACAGGTCGTCGCTGTAGCAAATTGCTGATTGTTAGAACCCACAGCTCCCACCCCGGGTGTCCGTCTTCGCCAAATCTTTCGCTTGGAGTAAGAAACCTGTCGGCGAGCTTAAGTTGCCACTAGCTGCGCTGAAGTGAAGACCCTCAGGTATTTCATTGACTAGCACTTGAGAAGACCTACCCGGCACGACAGGAGAAGGCAGTCTTCTTGTATAGAACGATTATCTTTCTCGCTTACAAGGAGAAAATGAACCGAGCGCGCCGCCGCCATTGTGTCGGGCTCCGGCCCATCCTTGCCGCCCGCAGTCGCCGCCTGCCGTAACCGGCGGGGTTAAAGGGCAACACCAGTCCTCAGCCAAAATCGCATGAAATTGAGCATAAAGTATCTCAAAAACATACTCCGTGGTATTTCATGTAAATTTTGCTATTGTCGAGAGAATCGGAAGTGACGAAGGGGACGTACTTCTGAAAATAGCGTGGTCTGCATGAGCTGAAGTCGAAGAGAAAAGATGCAACCCTCGATAAAAGAAAAGAGACTAGGACACAATGTGTTGTTGCTGGATGTTCTCGACAGTCAGATAGAGGTAGTTCTTAAAAATAATGGCTACAAGCGCCAGTGGATTAATTAATTTTGTCCAGAAATCTTAATTATAGAGATGTCTGCTTTGTTGAAACGTGTAGGGTTAGGGTTAGCATGCTTATTTTCTTTCTATTAAGACTTTCCAAGATAGAAGATTGCACTCGTGTTGCCCTTTAAGTTGGTTTGTGTCTGTTACTCAAGTGTGGACAGACCAGAGAGACGGGTGGAAATACCTGACTACTGACAACACGGAACAGAAGAGGTAATTAAGCGACATAGAAACTACATCGTTTGATGGCGCGGTGCTCCTGGGAAAGAAGCAAAGAAGATCCAACAAAACCAGAATAAAAGTAACAGAAAATGAATATAGAATACTCCAAGGGGGGTAAGTCATAATAAAGATGGAGTTCTCCTCGCGAAACATTACCCAGCAGACAAAATTTCTGCACCTTATGTGAGATCGCTGCAGTTTCTTTGCAGGGGACCACTATTTATCTTATTTGGATAAATTATTTGATGTTTTTACATTAACTATGGCAACTTCTTCTGGACCATCAGAAGACAAAATATCAGAAACAAATTCCTCTTAGACTGTAGTCAGTATTGGAAGTAACTGTACCAACTAGTCTGAAATTGCTTCCTCATCAAAGACCAAACCAGAAACTGATTTTGAGGTAATCAGGCAGCAGATCTTTCCAGAAGCCAATGATATAGATATTATCTTCTTTGTACGAAATATGTCGCCCTCTCTTCTTGATTATAGTTTAAGAGAAGATGCCACAAGGCAATTTGCAGCAGATGTATCAGGAAGCAAGGGTTAGAACCACACAGCACAACAAGAGCAATCAACAATACTGTAACAACAAATAACAATGGCCAGTTGACTGATAACCATGGTGTGTGTGTGGGCTTGTGTATGAGTCCGAGTAAATATTTTTATTCTCGCTTCTCTTTATCCAACGACCCATTGGCTTTTGTTTTTTGTTGTTGTTGATTATTCCTTTTCATTTTACTACAATTCATCCCATTAAATTGTGGTGTTGCAAAAATGTTTTTGAAGAACATGCCCAAAAAAATGTTGAGAGCTGTTTTACAAGGAGGTAAGCGACAGAACCCAGTGTGTTTGTGTGTGTGTGTGCGCGCGTGTGTGTGTGTGTGTGTAGGTGTGTCTGATAGAGAGAGCGCGCTTGTATCTGCGTGCAGGTCTTTTCTTCACAGATCCTCCTAATCCTCGCCATCATTCTCTGACCCTGTCATCGCCTAGTAATAACAAGTCAGCCCCGCCCCCGTCGTGCCGGTACAGTTGTCTTTATCCGCCGCTGACATGGACATCAAAGCACCAGCGCGCCGACTCCGAGCTTCAAGCCCCGCCACTTCCCACGCGATGACACAAACCTAAACCCTCTCGTCCCCGTAATCTCCCACCCCTCCCACCCACCCTCAGTGCTGCTTTTCTTCCCCACCCTCCCCCAGTCCACGCTCCCACCCCCTCGCCTACCTGTCCCCCCCCCACACCATCTCCCTCATTATCTGCCCCTGTGGCGAGCGTGTCCACTTCTGGTAGCGAATCAGGGACCAGCGCCCCACCAACACTCACCTGTCGCACCTGAGGCCAAAAACCTTCGTTGTCTGTGTGTGCCGCAGTCGTCCCCGCTGCACGATTACCTGCATGCGCCCAGAGTCGCCTCCCTTACTCCCCACCCTCCGTCAGTCCCTCCCGTCATTGACAGGACCGTTGTGGTTGTCCGTTAGTTTGTCGTCGGGTACAGGAACACACGACTGTCTACAGGACACCCGGCAAGCCACTCCAGACTCTTCTAGACCTGCACTCTTCCCTGGAACTCAGGACCTCAGCGAAATATGTACCCGAACTTCAAAAACAGGTTTCGAGACCCGCAGCAAGAAAGGATTCCATCAGCTCAGGTTACAATTGGGAAATAATCAAGGTAAGGATTTCTATTACTTAAAAACCACAAAAAAATATAAAGAAAGAGAAAAGTTATAGACTAAGACTGTCTTCACATTTGATAAAAACTTTTCTTTTTAACCACCAACGATGGTGCCTTCGAACACTTTTACAAGATGACACGTCACACTAGTGTAACGGCTCATGTAAATCCAGTCACGACCTTTGTCAGTGTGACAAACTTATTCTTTAGCTAAGTGTGATGGCTCCACTGGCCCCACTGGCCCCACAGTTTAGTGGACTGTGAGTGGTTCGCGCATGTCATTAGAAAGGCGTAGCTGCCTGTTATCTTGACAGGTAACTCGGGTAGCCACTGATGCCGGGTGGTCAGGTGGAATTTTCATTCACAGCCTCTAACGAGTGTCGAACACCTGACCTGCTCCTAAGCAAGGAGGTTCGATTAGCTGTAGATTGTCTAGATGATCTCTTTTCTCTGGTTTAGTGCAGCAACATCTAGGCCCCCACATCGTCCGCAAGATGTCTGATGTTCGTCAGGTCAAGGATGTAAAGAATTTCAGATGATCGTTTATTAGGTCATTAAAGTATGTCATGTGATCTTGTGTTGTAATTTTATTTGCTTGTTTTCTTCTGTTGTTGACAGTTATAAAATAAATTTACCATTAGTACTACGCTTTCCTGAAGATGAGGAACATACATGGACAGTTTCTGAACCTCTCTCTCACTCACAAAACACACTCACAGACACACTCACAGACACACAAACACGAGCATTTAAAGGTTCTTGTATCAGGTCACGCATTTAAAGTGACTTTAATCAGGTCAAGTATGTACAGAATTTTAAGTGAAGGTTTATTGGATCTCTCTAACATTTGCGGCATTTAATGTGATCTTGTATGAGGTCACCCACTTAACTTTTATCAGGTCAAGTATTTAAAGAATTTTAAGTGAACGTTTATTAGGTCACACATTGCAGGCATTTTTGTGATTGTTTATCAGGCCATGCACTGAAAGTGGCCTTCTGTCAGCTTAAAAAAATTATTTTGTTGTTTTGTACTGTTGCTGACAGTTTTAAAAGAAATTTCCAATTAATACTGCTGAACACGAAAACCAGGGCGGATATTATCTACATTTCTTTCTCTCCTACACACATGCACGCAGAACTCACATTCACACAGAGGCTATCTGGGGTTAAACAGCTTTACATGAGCAATGCCGAGAATTTTACCTATTGGCATCTCATCACAGAAATACTGCTGACATCTGTCATGTCATTGCAACAATACTGCTGACATCTTGTAGAAACATTGTTTACATCTCATTGCAGTAGATACGCTGCCGTTTGCTTACCGATTGAAATAAGTCCTCAGCTCCTCCAAATTCTCCTGTTTGTTTGTAAATATGTTTCATGAAATGTGTTCACAGTAATTATATTTCATTTCAGGGGCTTAGGATCGACCAGCTGCCGAAAGACTGAACAGAGACAGCAGTCCTCGTGTGGATTCTAAGGTTTGCTTTCTTCTCAATCAACATGTTCTCGCAGAAACCTCTAGCAACCAGCCTTGCCAGTGAACAGGGCTGAACTTGCCAGTGAACAGTAGTGGTGTTCATGCTAGCGAACATCAGTGTCATGCCAGCAATCAGCTGATGTAGTTCACACACAGAGTCTGATCTTGCCAAGCTCCACGACCTGTCGAGCAACATCGTGGACACGAGCATCATGCGCACGACACACAACAGAGCTCGAGCTTGAAAAACATTTTTCTGCTTCTAACATTCGGCTTAATCTGTTCGAGCTTCTCCGCCCTCCCCACCCGTCAACATCCAAATCGTCAAGAGAGAAAAAAAAATGCCGACACGAGGGTCAAGGCTGTCCACCCAGGTCGTCATGACATTGGCCACCGTCAGCCTGACGTCCATGACCTCGGCCTTCACCCGCGGCAAGCTGGACCGCTGCGAGGCCATCGACGTGCCGCGCTGCCGCTCCATGCCGTACAACATGACGCGCATGCCCAACCTGCTGCACCACAGCACGCAGGAGAACGCGCGCCTGGCCTTCGAGCAGTTCCACGTGCTGCTGGACCAGGACTGCTCGCCCGTGCTGCTCTTCCTGCTGTGCGCCATGTACGTGCCCATCTGCACCGTGGCCTTCCAGCCCGACCCCATCCCGCCCTGCAGGGACGTCTGCGAGCGCGCGAGGGCGGGATGCGAACCCCTGATGCAGGCCCACAACGTCTCGTGGCCCGAGGCCCTCAGCTGCTCTCACCTGCCGCGCTACGAGCGAGGGGTGTGCGTCTCCCCTGAGGCGATCATCACTCCCAACACCGGCAAGAAAAGTGAGCTGCTTACCAATTTGAAAGGATTTTTTTAGCTCTTTTTTTCTGTCCTTCCACCTTCATGTATGTCCTCCCCTCTCTCTCTTTCTTTTTTTGTGCTTGAGCCTCGTTAGTCTCTCTCCTCCATCCAATCTTTCATCATCATCATCTATAGCTTCTATTTTCATTCGTTCTTCGCTTTCATTCCCCTTGTTTGTTTTTTATGCTTAGTTTCATTTTATCGTCTTTTTGTCCACTGCTTTTGGATGATCTACCTGCCTTTTTTGTGTTTACAAACTATATTCACAGACATAATATTCACATATTACTTCACACATTTCACTCATTACCTTCACACATTTCTGTAACATTTATGTTAGACCTTGTGTCACACAATACATTCATACGTGTAACGGAAGGTTGATTCTAATGACTACTTCCTTAGTAGCCTTGTATAACATAAACAGAAACACTAAACACATTCAAAGAGTGAAAGTTAATCATACAGACATGCACGCAACCAAACACGCTGTTCAGTCCCTTTGCTGATGTTGCTGTTCATTTTTATTCAGCTGTTGCTTCAGGTTACTTTTCCTCTCAAACTTCAAGGCTCTTCGCTGGTCACAAATCGAGAATATCATTTCAGACATAAGTTGTTACTTCTTCCTCTGTCGCATTACATGTCTTCGGCTGTTGAAATCCGCAGCTTTTGGATGTTTTCGGCGAGTTGGTGGGTAGGTATGTGGCGGTCAACTGACATTTCACTGGTTCTTACTGTATCTCCAAGTCAAATTATAGCGACAGGTTGTTTAAACTTTACCGACAGTTTCAGGTTTGTAAAGACTAGATCATGATCTCTGCCTGAATATTACCTTACCTTGGTGCTGAATGTGAAACACCCTAGTAGCAAGATGTAGTCGATCAAACTCTAGACCAAACCATCCGGAGATTGCTGAATCCTCGATTCCTCGTGGTGATGGAGGACATTATTTAACGAGAGCCTGATTGAGGAGCAACGCTACTTAGTACTTAGTACTGAAGACCCTCGCCAAGACAGGTCAACAGGTCAACAGCGTCAGCTTTTGAAGACAATTTGCATCTCACAGAGCAATCGTACAGGAGGTGACAGTAAAAATTCCCACCAACGACAGAAGATCCTTACTGAGGAAGGTCAAGACAAAGCCTGAGTTATTTAAAACAAAAAAAAAACACTACTGCATGTCCCTTTACCCCAAGAAACCGTTGTCACCATTTTTATAACGACGGCTCCAGGCGCAAGACATTTACGGGGTCTCGACCCCACTTCATGACTTTGGAAACAAGATGCTTGTTCTTCAGATCTTCGTGTTTCCCAGGACAGCGACCTACTCTGGCTTCATCTACATTCGTGGCCAAAGTGTGAGGGCGTTAGACGAGGTGTCTACCGGTCGTTGTCAAAGTAAGATCGTCTGCCACTCGTCTGACAGCAGCAACGGTATTTCTGTTCCGTTAACAAGGTCCTCACATTGTTCTGGCTCGCAGAAGTGCATCTCGTTAGTCTGGCATCGCGTGGACGGAACAGTAAATCAGCGAGTCTTTGTGCGCCTCGTCGTTAACACTTGCTCGAGGGGACGCCACTGTCAACAGCAGGTCAACTTGTCGCCCGTGGTCGTCGGCAGCCGTCAGTCCTTTGAAGTCTTGTCTTTGATGGCGCATGGCGGCGTTATTAACGGGGGCATGAAAGCGCCACCTGGTGTCAGTTTCACCTCAGGTATTCACAAAAAGCCGACATGGGATTTGACTGCACGTGCAGCCAGGAGATTTCTCCACGCCCAGTGGATAATTGCTTGGTTGAAGGAGGCCAGCCATCCACCCACCCGCCTCTGACGACAGTGTCGTATTTTCAAAGGCCGTTTTTAAACGGAAACCTATTGTCGTCTGTGTGTCGAGATATGTTTGGCAAAGTGAGGGCGTCCGGTGGTGTGGTGGTTAAAACACTCGTTTGTCACCACTACAGAGAGGCCCTGGGTTTACATCTCGCCTCGGGACACTGCATGTGACACCGGCTCACAAACCTGGGAGTCTGAGGGTTTTCTCTGGGTACTCCCCATTCCCTCCCCCATTCCCTCTTCCTTCACAGTGAGAAATCACCTCAAGGTAGAAGCACTTTCTCAAGGACCAAGTCTTCTTTGGTGGGCGAAGGAAATTTGAGGGTCATGCCCATCTACGAACTCTTCGTAGAAACTTCAGCGCGACTGACTGCCTCATCTTGAATGTCCATGTCGGATGTTGGTTGATAATTTGAAACAACATCGTCCATGATCAGCAGGTGGTGGTGGTGTGTGGGAACCAAGTGGTGGTGGTGGTGTGTGGGAACCTTACTCAAAGTAACTTCCGCAAACTACAATTGCCAAGGCAACCAAGTGTCGCCACACGATGTCCACAGACTCACTGTGGCTCTGTGGCCAGTGAAGAAGCCCTCCAACAATTACTGTGGCGTGTGGACGACCGTCAGAGCAGTCATGTTTGAGTTGGCACCTCCCTCTCATGCGCGTGACCCTACACCTTTGATGCGCGCGCAGTAAATTCCCTCCTGCTGATGCCTTCCAATCCCGATAATCCTTAAGCACAGTCCGAGCACGATGGGAGTGAAGGCCCCTTGCGGGGGGATGTAAGGCGGAGTTTTGTTTAGGGATTTACCAGCGACCAACTCGGTGGATGTGGGGTCTCCGCATTCCTCTCCGTGTTACTTGTTTTGAAATGTCACAACAAAGAGTGAGCGTGTTTCTCGCAAATAGTTCTGTTGAGTTTTACAGGTTGTAAGGCTACCATGAGTTCAATTTGTTTCTCAGTAAAATCACTAGTGTTCATGTTAGTCATCCTCATTATCATCAGTCCCTTTGAGTTAATAAGTCTCGGAGGACTCTTGTTTCTATGTCACCCTCTGGAAGAATAATAAGTTAATTTATGTGCCGCCTTACCTCATCTTCGAATGTGTATTAAAAATTATTTACAAACACACACATGCATGTCGAAGGCGCGCGCACGCACACACCTGCTCACAGATAACATCCCTGGCAAACGGAATCTGTATAGTCGGCCATTATTTTAAAGAAATAATTCTTCCCAACCAGCAATTTTCCTGTCGACGCCTCAGGCTCCCACAGAATCTGATCCTTGTGGTGATAATCTATGAATGACTATCATCAGCAGACTTGGCACTGCACACCACTCACCATGAACACCACGCTCAGGAGGTGGGTCTGTGTTTAGGAGCAAATTCACCAAGCTTGGCTCCTACCGTTTACATACCAAGCACTAGATACAGTGGACCACTTACGTCCACTATATGGCCGCTAGGTAGTATGGGACTCGTTACCTTTTTCTTACATTTTGTATTTTCGCTCTCGTGCAAGCGATGTAAGAGAAAGAATGGAGAGAGAGATTGGAGAATAGGACAGGAAGAACACCCTTGTTGACGTACCGACCACACAGTACCCGCTCGCCACACCTCCCCCAAATCCGGGTGGATCGCCTGTTTGCACAAAAGAGCGAGCAAATGAGGGAGGCGGGCTGGTTGTGCGGAAAGTAATGAACAGCTTCCTCAACTTTGTCGTCACACAAAGTGGCGGCACCTCCCCGTGGAGCTCCCCTGAGACACCCGGAGATCGTCAAGTGCGGCGGAGGGAGCCGACCGAACCCCACCCCTTCTCCCCCATCATCTCTGAATCCGCCGACGTCAGACACCCCATCAACGGTCAAGAAAATGTAGTTCTTTATCCCCTACTTTCGGGCTGATTTCCAAAAGCGGTGCTATTGAAGACATCCCGCGTGGAGAAGGGGTGGATAAGTGGGTGGGTAAGCCACCCGATATAACATAACGGCGCGGATAGAGACTTTCAGCAACAGTTCAGGTTCTCGAGACGAGAACTTTTGTGTCACCCAAACAAGAAGACCTCTCGTGAAGTCACGTGTAGCGCGAGCTCGGAGGACACGGGTACCGGGGTCTTCGACTTACATTCGCTGATGTGAAAGTCAGAAGAATTCTAAGACAGGACAGTGATGGCTTCTTGACTGCGGCAAGGAATGGGGAGGGTCTCAGAAGACCATATTTTTACTTGCCCTCCTCTTGCTGTTTCCTTCCAGCGCGCTTTGAAAGACAGCTTCATGAGGATAAAGGAAAGAAGCTTTTATCTGTGTTCTTTGTCTTTCGTTTCGTTCCAACCCTTCAAGAGGAAGACAGAAGAGCAACATTTGTAGTGTACACGGACCACCCACACTACAGATGAACACAGCGCATTCTACACGTGACTACCTCTCACTGTCTTCATATCAATAAAGTGCATCTCTTTTTTTCGTTTTACACATGCAAGTGTCCATCGCCATGTAGAACAGGAGATTAAAACACAAACGTCCTCTCGTTCTTATCTTGATAATCCTCTGAAACTATTCTTGTCTACTTGACATTCCTATAAATTTTTAAAACCCAAGCTAGAATTACTTATATACATGGTGGCATGACACGCGATGGCCAACACTCAATCTTTTTCTTAAAATTTCGAAAAAAATAAGTATTAAAATTAAGCATTCCCTGTAGTTTCCCATGCGATACGTGTCTTACTCCACGGTAAGACTCGATATGTATCGGTATTTGCGCACGTATGTGTGTGGTTCATAAGTGATGACCTCTGACCGACAGACATCGCCAATTAAATAACTGCAATGATCATCAATATTTCCTCTCTTCCCCCCTCCGCCATCCCATCATCCTGCGAGCCAATAAAGCTCAAAAGTATGATCCTTCATTAGTCCCTCCGCCGGTCGTCGGAGTTGTTATCTGTTGAACACATCGAGCTCGTCGATAGGCCGCTGGCGTGTTGACACGTGCTGTTGGCAAGATGATAGCAGGCCGTGAGGCTGAACAAGCAAGGGCGGCGACTGGAGCACATCAAAGGGAAACTTGATAACGCCGCTGTTCGTTACGAGCGTTCTCACCTGCGTCAACGGCGCGCTCGATGCGTGACTTGAACAAGAGAGGGGTGAGAGTGAGCGAGCGTGAGAGAGTAGACAGGTAAGTCAGGATGGATGGAAGGAGGAAGGTAAGGTGGACGAGGTGTGGGAAAGGAAGACTGAGGACGGGAAAAGACAAGTGTGTGTGAGCGTGTGTGAATATTATGACGAGTAACAGCAACTGTCATTCGATATAAGTCGAGGGAAAGTATGAGCCGCATGGTGTGAAAAAACGAAACTTGGTAAGTGTTAGTCAACAGAAAAAAAAACAACAAAAAACTGTTGAATGTTCCAGTAGGAAGTGTTGGAACGAGTTGAACCAGGGAAGAAACGCAACCGACGAGAACATGTTTAGTATGAAAACAAATAACTGCTCCAGAATGTTCCCCCCGAGGAAAAACACTGGTCCCCCTGTATGAATGAGTTGTGCACGGTTGTGATGGAAGAGCAGAGCGAGGAAGACATGAGGGTGGGGTGTGGGTAGGTGGGAGGGATGGGGACCAGATTCTTTAGTCACCCTCAGAACGTTTTCCTCACAATTCGAATTTGTCCTGGCGACAAAAGTGGAACCGGGGGCTGACAAAAGAAAACAAGAGGCTCGCGCGGTCCTCAGTGATTTGTCACTGTCGGCCTCCTCCACAATCGCAGCGCCCTGCAGCCGAGATCAATGGAGCCGCTAGGCGGCGCCAGGTGAAAAGCACAGTGATATCGGGTGGCGCAGGGGTATCTGGTAGGAAATCCTTATAAAGCCTTTTACAAAAGCTTCCACCTGCTTGAGTCCCGGTATGGGGCTGACAGCTCATTTCTGTGCTCTCTTAGATCTTTTACTTGCGCGTGCTGAGCGCGACCGTGATTTTCCTTGCGCTTCCCCTACACCAGAATGACGTCCCTTGTTTAGCGCATGCGCCCTGGCTGGAGTCTAGTCCACTACGGTCTTCTTTTTTTTTCTTTCTTTTTTTGATAGGGTTTTCAAGTCATGGGGAACAGGGAGGTGGGGGCGGGTGAGAGGAGAGATTTGTTGATTTTACAACCCCCGTACAGGTGTGAAAAGTGTTGACGAGTGCAGCGTAAACCGCATAATGAATGAAAACTGTGGGAGGAGTTGTTGGCCTTAGTTGTTGAAGGGGACAGGAGTTGTGTGCCCCGCGTGTTGCTAAAGTAATGAGCCTTCTCTCCGAGCTTATTTAAAGGATAGACTGGACAGATTCTGTTAAATCTTGGGCATTCAAGGGAATTCCGAACCCAAAGATTGAAGGATTTAACGTAGGAGATATATTATGTAATATTGGGATATACTTTTTAATTACCTACATTTAATACATAAGAAGGTTACAGGGTGATGTATCTGGAAAATCTTCTCCTGTTATTTACAAGCCAATGTTCGGGTGGATGTTGATTGTATCTCTTGCGAGAGTCTCCTGTACAACTCCCTGAAGTGTGAGAACACGTGCAGTAAAGTCTTGTCTTCATTAAGACACGCAATAAAGTAATTAACACCTGTTCTTGTGGAATGCAGCTGAATATCCTGCTATCTTTTCTTTATTTGCAAATTCGTCGACCTCCTCATCTTTTTAAGTCATCATTGTGAACCCCGTACCTCATAAAGATAACTGCAGGTCCGAAGAAAGGCATAGATATCCACTTATTATTATTAACAACCTTGCCCATAATGCTAGTCTTTTTCACACCCTTCCTTTTCCAATATCATGTTACAGCTCTTGGTCTTGTTATTTGATTCGTCTTTGTGTTTTTCTGTATTTGATTTTTATTCTTCTTTTAGTACTGTTGTTTATTCTTTTATAGTTCATATGTTATTTGTTTGTGTTCCTGTCCCTCCTATGCTGTTCATGTTTCATTCTTGTTCTGTAGCGCTAAGAGCACTTTCGGAGTGAGTATATACTTTACACATTTTGCATTTTGTTATTATTATTATTATATGGTGTGTGTGTGTGTGTGAGAGAGAGAGAGCGCAAGTAAATATGTAAGATATTTTAACAAGAATTGTTTCGTGCACAAATGCTTGGTTTCTAAATTCGCTAGACATTTTCTTCAATTCCCACTATCACATTTCAAATGTTGACATGGCCTATATAATGATTGTTCTTTGTTTTTTTTTTCTTCTTTAAAGAATGTACTTGCAAAAAGAAGAAGCAAAGGGTGAAAAGCATGCTCAGAAAACACCAGTATCAGTACGGTAAGTGGCACACAATGACTAGTGAGAACAATCGTGGCAGTAATAGCAATATTTTTGTTGTATTTGTTAATAATAATAGCAGCAACAATAAGTAAGAATTATACAGCGCAGTATCTTAGCCAAAGACAAACATATTTGTTATTGTTGATAATTACAATGATGTTTCACGACGACAGTGATCGTAGTGTCTAGAATTCTCATGCTTATGTCTTACAAGAATTAATTTTTGTCAGTAATGGCTTAAGAGTAAGTTATCGCAAACTTTATTTTACATGGTATCATGTTTGTTCTTGATATAATGTTTGTCACTTACTGGATAACAGAAACCGACCATCACGGCGAAGACTTTGTTGATAAATGGCAGAACAATTTAAACAGGAAATAGAATTTTTTTATTTGCAGAACTATTTTGTCCTGGGTAAAGTTTTCACCAAGATGTCTTTCTTATTGTTGACTGTGGCAAGATGTGGGTCCTAGAGACCGGCTAGGATGTGCGGTCTGTTGTGCCAGTAGGCATCAGTCTTGTTCTTAGTCAACGGAATGTTCTGGAAACATTTCGCTTCAAAGGCTTGAATCTTCTTCTCGAGGTCAGCTTTCACAGGAGGATAGAAGTCATGAGATTCGTGTCCAGGACCCGGTTATTCCCTATTTAGCAGTTAGAGAGCTGTAAAGACTGTTCATGGGGACTTCACTACTGACACCGATGGCTGGCATATTTCTACATTAATTAAATCAGCTCTGAAAAACATTCCCCAAGACATTCTTCAAGTCAATGAAGCTGCAGAACTTTCTGGTGGAACATCGGTGGTGCAGAAAACAACGTGTGGATGAATTTTCCATGGATTCCAGCCGAGTTGTGCAACAAGCAGCAATCTTGTATTAATGTTATTTTCATAACTCATCTTTCCAACTGTTTAGTGTTTTTATTTACTCTTTTCTTTCTCCGTTGACAGCTGTTCACGCTCGACTGGTGAAGCTGAAGAAAACGGATCCAAGGACGGTAACCCTGAAAGTGCACGTGGAGGAAGTTCTTTTCTGCAGTGACGTGAAGTTTCCACGCTCTAATCACGTGACTCTGTGGATGAACAGCAGCTGTGCTTGTCCCAAGCTGCGCGAGGGCCGCCACTACCTGTTCGCGGGCCACCAAGATGCAGTTGAAGGGAAGCTACTCCTGCCGCCGGCCTCCGCGGTTGCTGTCCCTTGGCGAAATAAATGGGGAGCGCGTGTTAAGGTGTGTGTGTGTGAAAAACCTCCTCCTTCACTACCATCCTCTTGTTTATTGCAACATTTACTGTTTCTGCTTTCATTTTAATAATTTATTGATAATCATCGTTTCTTCCTTCCCTCCATGTTCGATTAGTTTCTTACAGATTTACTTTTCTGTCTGTCGGAGGTTCCTTCGTTTTTATTGTATTTTTAATTATTAAAAACTTGTTCTTTCTTTTACCTACTGTTGTTTAATGGATGTCACTCTAGCTATTGTCAATACCGCTAATACATTTACAGAATTGTTATTCATCTTGCTTGTGTGTGTCCGGCAGCGATGGCATCAGCAGCTCACCAAGACCAGGGCGGAGGATGAAACCCGGAGGACATCATCTGCTCCAAGAAACCCTGTCTCCGCGAAGCACGGACCCAGACGGGAGAAAAAAGAGAGAGAAGTGGAAGATACCGGCGATGGTATGAAGCATGCGCAGAAGCATAATTCCAGCTCCAAAGAGCACGCGGATGGAACTAGGTTAGAACGACTGAACACCAATCAGACTGAGCGGTAGAAAGTGGTCACCGAGATGACCAAGACCGGCTTCCAGAGGACGAACAAACAAACAGGCAGCGCATAATTTTCAGAGACAGAGATCACTGGCTGTGGGGTCATCACGTTGACCCTTTCACAGAAACTGTGAATGCACCAAAATCCTTGTAACTGGTTACATTTTATGATGGCAATACCAAATTAAATGCATCGGGGATGAACATTTCTGAATAGTTCCGAAGATTTAATAGACCTGGATTTATCTTTATTCAGGTGCATTTGTGCAAGGTTGGTGAAAGCAAAACTAAGACTAAGTTTTGTGGCATGCTTGCGATTCATGTCAGGACAGCTGTAGTTCCTGAGTTTAGGCTCCAGCTCACAATTTTCTAAAACCAGTGGAATAGGGAGTGGATAACTCTTCTGCACTGTGTGAAAACAGTGTATGGAGAAATCAACTTCAAGAATATTCCTGAAATTTGTAAAAGACATACACAGGAAACTGATTGCTGCAGGCGCTTCAACATGTACTGTTGTGTTCCTCCATGTACAGTCAGTGGTTGTGAACTGGTGATGTGAGTGACTTTCTTCTAATGAACCACACCTTCTGCACCTTCTACACCTTCTACACCTTCTACACGATTTTGTCGACAGGAGCTGTGGTTGGTAGAATCGTGGCCAGTACACAAACAAAGTCCCATGACACATTGCAGGAACTAACTACTGATTTCAGTTCACTAAGAACCCATGTTCCTACACCTAAAACTCAAACATCTGTGTAGGTCCGCATGAACAAACAGAAAAAGAATGACACGAAGTAGGTTTGACTACTTCCAAAGAGTTCAGACCCATGTTTTCATGGCAGTGAGGTGGACTTTGTTATATAGAAAATAATTTCGTCAGCTGTTGTAGACTGCTTTCAATATAGACAGTCTGACTAGATGTTGTTGAAGTCCAGGACAATATGTAGAAGTTTTTGTTGGTTTTTTTTTTACGGTCGGTCCTCAACATTCC